>NC_081527.1:23631308-23643808 GCF_030273125.1 Centropristis striata | reverse complement strand
ACTTAATTGACTAATTTCAACTTTCAGAGAAATGCATCAAATATTTGTCACAGCAAAAGAGTTATTTACAGTATATATTTTGCTGTTTACTAATTAAATCTTATATATTATTTATACTAAAAATGCTGAAGGAGATTCTAAAGAATTTTGATGCACAGAAAAAAAAACAAAATAAAAGCTTTAGTTTCGTATTTGACATTCAGTATATTTAATACTTTGGGTCCTAGGTTCCAATCTTCCGGCTCTTCGGTGTGTTTGCATGTTCTCTTTGGGTCCCACAGCCCAAACACATGCAGTTTAGGTTTAATTGGTGACTCTAAAAATTGCCCGTAGGAGTGAATGAGAGCTTGTCTGTCTTTATGTGTCTGCTCTGTGATAGTCAGTACTTCAGTAAATCTCCCAGCCTCCCACACTGCTCCCAGTTTCAGCCTCAGGCTCTCCACCTTCACGTCTGCGACCCCTTCAGGTTTCTACGTCTTCTTCCTACATCAAAGCACCGTTTGTTTCCACGGAGGAAGTCGGTCCTTATAACTCGTGTTGCAGCGATTTTCTCTTCCTCTTGTTGGTTTCTGCCAAATATGGAGTCCTCTTTCTGTCTCGAGGGGGAATCAACTGTTTTTTATTCATCTCTTGAATGCAAATAATGCACAATGACACATCGATAACTTCATCTGACATTTACTCTCAAGATATTACATGTTTTTCTGTTGTGAGGTTGTTTGTCTGCTTCAGAATAGTTTTATTTTCCATCTTCCAGAACCTTGTTTGTTCCAATTAATCTCAAGTTTCTGCTTGAAATCCAGGTGTAGATAAAGCAGAGTGCAGTTGTCTACCGGCTCTTCATTATGGATCTGTTTGTGTATTAAGGTTCTCAGGCAGAACTAATCAATCCCCGGTGCTGTGGAGGTAACTGGTGCTGGCATCTATTGATGTCTGACTGCACTTACATCGATACAGAGAAAATTAAAATGAATGATGGTACTTTTTACATGTGACTTAAGTCTTTAGTGTGATACAATAATACTTTAACTAACTGGATCCTCAGTTTTTTATTTTTTTTATTTTTTATGGCGTGAAATCTGTTCCGTTCTTAAATCAAGATTAGGATTATTCTTAAATATTTGATAGATTTGCAGTTAAGTGCAAGCCTAAACAGATGTAGTGATGCCCACATTTATACGAGTATTGGTCTTTAAGGACTGGTTAACACAACAGATATAACATGTCTCTGTTTGTGCCTTTTTTTTTGCAAGGAACACTTCAAAATTTGAACTCAATTTCTCAAAAATATCTTTTTCATTGTTGTTGATGATGAAGTGTTTGTAAATCTATAAACTTTGGTTTCCTTTCGAGACACTAGAGCCTGTTAATGGTTAGTCTTTCTAACGGAAACTTTGAGACTGGTCTCCCCTCAAAAATGATATAATATAAGGAATTACATGTACATGCAGCAAAGTATGACTCATATTTACATATGTGTTTCCTTTAGGGGGGAAAAGCTGCCACCGGTAAAGTCTCAGGCCACACCCTCTCAAATGTCCGCTCACTCCGTTTTCACCGTCGCTAACTGTGCACAACGTCAGCAGCTGAAAGCAGCATGGCTAATTATGCACAGAGTCTCTGCTGATCATAAACATAGTGATTGTGAATTAACGACATCGCTAACTGTGCACAGAGTGTCCGGTGCTTGTTGTAAACTAACAGAGATCGCTAAGTGAACACCTCCTGTAGCAGCAGCACATACACACTGTACTGCTACAGAGCTAACTGTAGCTAACTGCCACTAACATTGGTCTTTAAGAAGAGTAAGAAGGAGTCGCTGGATTTGTCTCCAGTTGCTTTCTTGGAAAATAGTCTCTAAGGGGGTCTGAAAAGTCGCTGAATTCAGCAACAAAGTCGCTAAGTTGGCAACACTGCTTCGCCGGCTTTTACAAATGGCGTGTGTTGTTGTCGTGTAGAGTACTACATCACATCCTGCTTAGCGATCTATCCAATCAGTAACCAGACTGTTTTCAGGGGAGAAAAAAGACCCTGCTCTTCTACAGGGACGAAAAAATTCCCAACAAGAGCCGGCTCCGGACTCCTCGTATTCAAATTAGGGGCGTCTCAGCAAGTGAGACCCGCCTCATTCCGGGTATTGCCCAGTAGTGGAAACAGCTCTAATGACATTGATTTGGAGTCTAAATGGTGGATGTCACACTCGGGGAGGGATGGGTCCAACAAACTGCAGACTTTCACCAGGAGAGCAGGGTTCATATACTTCTGTTTTTTACGTAACTTACGTGGCTCACGTCACCCACATAACTGTTTCACTTGCAGCATTTACATAATTTATTAACTCTTTAAACTGTCTTTTAGAACGCCTCACCAGGAAGGTTTTTGCTCTAAACCTAGGTCAGTGGTTTTGTAGCCTAAATTCACAGAAACTGCAGCTTTTTTTTACATCGGTAAACGGTATGTATAATGACGTGTGTCCTTTTTTTAGAATGGTCTGCTCTGTACCGTGAGCCCCCAAGCGCTCATATGTGTCATTTTGTTAGGGAGACCTTGTTGTCCATTCAAGGACCATCGGAAAGTTCAAATTGCGAAAAAAATGCATGTTTTCACAGTTTATTTCTATGATAAATGGTGTAGTTCTGGCAACCTTTTAAAGAAAACATACTTGTTTTACTATTGAGATAAAATTGTCAAGAACACAAAATAAGCTGCATAACTTGCAGTGTTCCACGTGCAGTGCACACTTTATTCTCTGTATGTACAGAATGTAATTCATTATATTTATCTTTTACTTTACAAGTTTATCTACACTACTCTATACATTTATAGATTTTAATGTTAATTAGGCATTTTTTTCATCTTGATGAGCTTCGTCTGCTTTCCTTTCCTGTCAAAAAATCAGTGAGTTTATGCAACATCTTGCTTTCTGAATAACATTTTCACCTAGATAGAGATTATTTTTGTTCACATCACTGTGTTGGTAAAAAACTATGGTTATGTTGCATCCACCTGCTGAAGTCTTGTTTCCAGGGAGAACGTCCACTTCCTCACAATGTTTATTCTGATCTCCATCTCTCCATCCTTTGTGCCAGTCTTCATCAGCATTTTATTAGTTTTGTCCAACCTTAATCACACAGAAACACCTGAGATGTGTTTGTGGTGCAGCCAGCTGCTGCTTTTTGAGGAGGAGGAGGAGGAGGAGGAGGAAGAGGAGGAGGAGAGCTGAAAGTGGTCATTTCCCTTCACCACACCAAATCTGCACATTATTTTTTAAAAACTGAGACGAATGAGGAGGTGGTGGAGGTGGTGTTGGCCGTTTACGGATCTTAATGGGCTCATCTAAATGTAAATGAGCACCGAGGTGGAGACACGCTGTCTGTCCGTCTGTCTGTCTGTCTTTCTGTCTCTCTGTCTGCTGCTGGAGAAGCAAAATATTTAGAAAGAGGTAGACGGTGTTCATTAACAGAGTTCACTTCAGTTCACTTCAGTTTGCTTTATCACCAGAAGCTGCTGCTACTGTGAGCATCACTTTAACATCACTTTAGAGATCATGATTAGAGAAATCATGAGGGTAAAAACATATTTTTGATGTTTGATTTTGAGCCTAGAGTCTGCATGTTCCTCCCATGTCCTCCTGCTTCCTCCCACAATCCAAAGACAAAATTTGAACTATACATGATTAGTTGTTGAGGGATTTTTTTCAAGTAAAAATGCCAAATATTAGTTTTTTTTAGCTTATGATTTGTATTAGAGTCTCCTGTTTTTCTCTTGTTCATGTGATTGTAAAACGGATATTCTGGGGGGTTTTGGGAAACAATTTGAAGCACATTTTCTCCTATTTTCTGATATTTTATGGGCCAAACAATTAGTCAATTAATTGAAAGAATAATTAAATTGTACTTTGCGGTGACAAGTTTTAATAGCTCTTCTGACAAACTAAACAGGGTGACACAAGAAGCAGAATCCTCTTCACGATGGAGTTTGTGAGATGTTTGTGACTTTTAGTAATAAAAAATTAAAAAAACACAATTATGATTTTTGTCAGTTTACGTCAGCAAACTAAGAAAATGAGCAAACATTAAGAGGCTGAAATCGACTTTTCTGCTGATTGACCCGCAGTTAATTGACTAATTTCAACTAGTTTTGTATCAGACAGTAAAAAGAAATGCAGCAAATAATTATCACTGCAAAAGAGTTATTTACAGGATGTATTTTTCTGTTTACTAATTACATTTTGTAAAAACAGTAGATGGTGATGTGTTTTAGTAGAATATATTATTGTGTCATTCTGTTGGATTTAAATACCCCACAGTGTGCAGTCAGCTGCTCTGTTAGCAGGTCAAACAGGGATTTGGTTTGTTGATACCCACCAACACAGATACAACCACCCATGGTGCATGTGTGTGTGTGTGTGTGTGTGTGTGTGTGTGTGGGATTAACCATATTAGCCATGTTAGATACACACATGTGGCCGGCACAGATGCTGTGGAAACTCAATCTGTACAGTTGGAACGATTGGGGTCACCAGAGGTGGTTAAACACCAGCTGTGTGTGTGTGGGTTGTGTGTGTGTGTGTGTGTGTGTGTGTGTGTGTGCATGTGTGTGTGTGTGTGTCTGTGTGTGTCTCTGTGTGTCTGTGTCTGTGTGTGTCTGTGTGTGGACAGGTTCCAGTTTGAGGAA
This sequence comes from Centropristis striata, assembly GCF_030273125.1. Classification (NCBI taxonomy): domain Eukaryota; kingdom Metazoa; phylum Chordata; class Actinopteri; order Perciformes; family Serranidae; genus Centropristis; species Centropristis striata. The sequence goes on along the minus strand of NC_081527.1, from coordinate 23,639,131 downwards.
TTCAGGGTTTCAGAATGCGTCCCGCTCCAGCTGATGTGTTTTGTTTACAGAAATACAGTGAGAAGAAACGACATGCAGCTTTATTTTGTACAAATTTAAACCCTTAAACATTCAAACCATGTAAAACTTTTTAGAGTTCTTCTCCTTCTTCAAAACGATTTGGAATGAAAAAAGTTTGTTTTGCTGATGAAAATAAACTGTAAACAGCATCAGCCAACACATACCTTGGATTAAAGTCTAAAGATTTACGTTTCTCCTCGAAAGAAACTGTAAAAACAGACTTCATGGTAGAGTTTGATCTTTCCAACTGTGATCATAGTTTCCAAAAGTTTCCAAAATGAAGCTTAAAATAGTGATATTTCTGTCACACGTTGCCAAAAATAAAGCATTTGCACTGACTTTATGCTGTAAAAACATTTAATTCTGCTCCTCAGCAACACTGTCAAGCCATGATTGATTCTGCTGAGACGAATGGCCATGTGACAAATATTCACTGAAATTCTGTTTACACAGAGCAGAGAGGAGAGGACAGGAGAGGTTGGAAACATGACAATACTTCAATATGTGGAGAAAACAGTTTTTACAACATTCATGAGCACTTGTGGGCAGTGTTTCTATATAAATTCCATTTTATTTCATTTAAAAAAAAGATTATTTAGAGAAATTCAACTTGCGTTTCTTTATTTGTTATGATTTCTGTCATTATAACTGTGGTATTCTGCACAAAGACATGTTTGAGTTGTTGAGGTTAGGAGGAGTACAAGTCTGATTTTGATACTCTGCTGAAAAGACATATTTCATTCAGGTTTGACTGTGAGCATCTTTTTTTTTTTTACTTGAGGACAGTTTAAAAAACTCTTTGCCTGTCGTTGAATCAACTCTGCAACTTTCCTTTTTCACAAAATCTTCTTATTTAATCTCATTTACCATCAGCTCTCCCTGCTGGCCGCCTGTCAGACACCACTAAACCAGAGCTGCTGTTTCACACCCAGTTCCTGTGGTCACATCGGCTGTTTTAGCTGTAACGCCCTCGGATTTCACATTTTCTGCTGCCGCACAGCTTTAAAACTGCTCTGAAGTGAAGGAAATGAGAGTGTTTTTCCCTCATAGCTGCAGCATTAAACAGAGTAGAGTTGAGTTTTAGAGGTGAAATGAGTGGGAGTCGAGGTCAGAGAGTGTTTCAGAGTCATTTCTGTTTATGGAAGATTACATTTTGGAGTCTTCCACCCCAGACAGCTTCTTCCTTGAGCCGTAAAATGATGGTGGACTCCGCCGCCACCCTCACTCATTACGATGTGGTGAGGAGTGGAAAAGAAAAGACTTTTTAAACCAAAAGATCACATGTTGCTACTCGCAAAAGTCAGTGTGACGTCTCAGTTGCAGGATTATTCAACAACAGATGTCTAATGTGTCCTTCAGTTTTGCTTTTTAACCATCTGCACGCTTTGATCTTCTCTCAGCAGCCGTCGCACCACACTCTGAGGCTTTCTTCTTCTTTTCCGGTGGTCTGTAATATTAATAATAATGGTTGCAGCCATGTTTGATTTTGGCTGAGTACTGGAGTGTGAATAGCGAGGCATCGGGGTTAAGGGAGTTTCTGTGTTCCCGCACTTCTCAGTGTGAAGTAGTCCATTAGTGACAGACGTGCCACAGCTTTCTAAGGAGCTGAGGAGGCGAAGAAAGGACGAGATGATCAAAAACAGAAGAACAAAGGAGGGAGGAAGAGGGAACAGAGAGATGGAGAAGAGGTTTCTCTGAGGAGTGAAAGTGTCTTCAGCTCCTGAGAGAGAAGCTAAGTCGTAGTTTTAAAGGCTCCTCTCCTCTCAGATTAAAACCACATTGTTTTAGCAGCACACGCTGGTATTTCCTCTCTGGCCGGGCTGCTCGGGGGCTGCTGGGTGGAGCTCCGAGGGGGAACCAGAGCACCTCGCCAGGCAAACAGCACTGCAGCTGACGCTCTGCAGCACATGGAAGCACCTCTGCTGCTCCCAGCCAAGCCCCGAGAGACACAGAGAGAGAGAGAGAGACATAGACAGAGAGAGAGAAAGAGGGAGAGAGGGAAGTCATCACCAGTCGTTAGGTCCTGGAGGGCTGAAGGGTGCACTGGTCCACTGTTTAAGGCTCCTGTTTGTCAGACGGAATAAAATGAGATTGAAGTTTTGGCAACTTCAGGCTCATGAAGAGCTCTGAAAAGCTGCCGAGTCACAGTTTGTGGCACAGATTTTGATAAATGTCTTCACAGTGGTTCAAAGCTGCAGTGGAAATCTTTAAATCTCTGAACATGTCAGCTGAAGAAAGAACTGATTTGGTCAAGTGATCAAAAAGAAGCTTAAATGCGTTTTGAATAACTAGATCTAGATCTTGGAATCTGAATAACTAGAAAAACATAAAATTCTGCTCCTCAGAGACATTGTGAAGACATGATTGATTCTGCTGAGACCAACGGTCATGTGACAAATATTCACTGAAAATCTGTTTACACAGAGCAGAGAGGAGAGGACAGGAGAGGCTGTTTACACAGAGCAGAGTGGAGAGGACAGGAGAGGCTGGGAACATGACAATACTTCAATATGTACAATATGTGGAGACTCATTTTATTTTTTCCAACATGTGTGAAATTAAAGAAATTCAACTTGCACTTTTTGTTTTTTATGATTTCTGTCATTCTCACTGTGTTATTCTGCACAAAGACATGTTTGAGTTAATCGCACTTCTAGCCATGATTGTGCTGATTCCATAGAGCTGCAGGACTTATGGATTTATACAGATTTGATATATTGCAGTGAAATTACATGGACACTGTGAGTAAAATGTGAAAAATCCTGAAACGGAACTGATTTGGTCATTTGGAGGTTAAAACATGTCAGAATATCCATTTTAAAACTGGATTAACTATATGACTGTATTTCAGCTGCAATTAAAGATGTTCAGAAATCTGCTTTTAAAACTGCACCACATTTGAGTGATAAAGCTCGTGGTGGAACGAGCTCCCCACCGACATCAGGACCTCAGACAGCCTGTACATCTTCCGCCGCAGGCTGAAGACCTATCTCTTCCAACAATACCTCGGTTAAGTCATGGTCACCTAACAGATATATATATATTAAAAAAAAAAAAAAAAAAAAAAAAATTTTCTTCTTCTTTTCTCTTCTTTTCTTCTTTAACATATAGCACTCCTTAGCAATGACAGTTAGCTCTTAAAGTTATGTACTTACTCGATTCCTATGGTCTATGTCTAGTACCATCAGGTTGAATGCACTTATTGTAAGTCGCTTTGGACAAAAGCGTCTGCTAAATGACATGTAATGTAAAAAAAAAAAAAAATGCTTTTGAATTAATAGTTATATGTTATACATCTAAATTCAACTTGATCTAACTTGGTTTTAACCTGGAGCCATAATCTCATGTCACTTGGATTTCTGTTGATACTGAAGAAAAATCTTGATTATATGATTATGAGGCAAGATCTGAAGATATATAGAGTATTTTATTTAAAATTATATTTACTTATGTATGTTATATGACTCATCATCACCCACTTCATAATACAGAGAGAAGATGGATACAATAGGACTACTAATGAATAAAAAACAGCTCTACCAGTATATGCTTAGGAAATAAGAATTAAATTACAATGGCTAATAAATAGAAAACAACCTGGACATGGGAAAATCTGCAAACACAGGAAAAATGGAGTTCTACTTATTCCAGCAGTGTGAGTCTGGTGTTATGAGGTCAGGGAGACCAGAGTTTATAAGTTTAAATATGTGGACGTGGTCAGGGTCTTTGGGCGGGGGGAGACAGTATTGAGACTCTCAGCAGCTACCGTCCCTTAATGGAGCCTTTTAACAATAAGCAGAACCACGTTCTGCTGCAGGGGAGAAGCTCAGCAGACCAACGTGTGTGTGTGGATGTGTGAGCTGTGAAGCAGGGCGTAGCTGTGAAAAGAACATGTGTGCTCGGTTAGTGTTCACTGGATAAATAAAGCTTCAACAAGTTCAGGTTAAACCATTCGTTAGCCCTTTAGCTGCGTCACTGTGCTAATTGACAGAAATGTGAGATGTGAGAAGATTGTTGCCAGATTCTTCCATCATATCGCAATTATATAGGTTTTAATGTGAATACTCCTGAGTGCATTTAATCCCAGCAGATTCTATACAGTACAACATCACACATGGATGAGTACATGCTGTAATCCATGGCTGTGTAAAACCATCATCTCACCCAGATTTGCCTTCTGCTCTTTTCAAAATAAAGTACCTCAATGCCACTGCTGCTGACTGCCAGACAGCATAGGTTATGATGGTTTCCTTTAGGCAAAGTGACCAAAACAAATCTTAAAATGTTGATGTTGATTGTTGATTTGTGTCAGATTCACTTTATTCTACATGTGACATTTAAAACATCTCCAAAAATAAAGTGTTTGCACTAACCAGATCCTGTTAAAAACATTAAATTCTGCTCCTCAGAGACACTGTGAAGACATGATTGATTCTGATGAGACGAAAAATCACAGGACAAATATTGACTGAAAATTTGTTCACACAGAGCAGAGAGGAGAGGACAGGAGAGGCTGGAAACATGACAATATTTAATATGTACAATATGTGGAGACACAATTTTTATATTTATGACACATGGATGTGTCGAAATTATACATTCTGTTTTATTCCAATCTTTAAAAAAATAATTTATAAGAGAAAAATACGTTTTCAAAAGACAGACATAGAGCTACATGGCGTAAAGATTTTATCGATATATAATGATATATTGCAGTTAAATACAGTGAGTACAATTTTAAAGAGCACAAAACACCCTGAAACAGCTTGTTGGGGCTCAGAGGGTTAATTTATCCTGAAAATAACAATATATGGCACAGTTAGGTTCAGAGATCGACCGATATATTGGCCGGCCGATTTATCGGGCCGATATATGCGTTTTTTACTTGTATTGGCATCGGCTGATACGTGCGTGCGTTCGCAGATCAATTAGCCCATTTACTCATTGTTTGCAACTGTTAATATGTTTTGTTAAAAAAAACTGTTTCTTTTTTTTTTGTTTAAATTGAGACTTGTGTAACATTTCTTATAATCGTGTCATTTTTATCATGTAAATGGAGGGAAAAAAGGCAACATCGGCCTCAAGAATTGGCCCAAAAAAATCGGCAGCACATATCGGGGATCGGTTAAGACTGATGTCAAAATAATCAGTATCGGCATCGGCCTTAAAAGACTCGTATCGTCCCACCACTAGTTAGGTTCATAAATAAAGAGTGGAGATGCAGACAAGGGTTCAACAGAGCTAATTCTTAACTCTGCTGCATCTGTGACCTCTGAGACAAACAGAAACCGAAGCATGGTATCAGAGAGCGTTTAGTAGCTGCTGCACTGCACCTCTCTGTGCTGTGCTGGACATTTCCTGGCTCACACAGCTGCTCCGCCGCTCGGCTTCCCCCCTGAGATCACAGTCAGCTACACTGAGAGCCAAAGTGCGGGTCAACACCTCCCCCTCCTCCTACTCCTCCACCTCCTTCTCTCCAGATTGCAGCTGGCGGATATAATTGAATTAAAGAGGAAGCTTTGTGTTTTGGATGCAGAAGAAGGATGGACCTGCACACAGGAACAGATACCTGTTGATGCTACTCTAAGCTTACACATCTTTATTTTAGTCCCAATAATAGTCCTATTTTTTTTTAGGATTTGTGAGGATTCATGTAGTTGTTGAGCCTTGTGGTCTCACATCTGGGAGCTGCCTGCTACAACAGCTGACTGTCAGCCAGTTTAACACGTCTGCCAAAGCAATCAGCAGTTCAAGTGTTTTGCAGCAGAGAGGGTTCCTTCTTCACTTCCTCTTTCCAAATGTTTTCAGAGTTTCACCTCCAGGCCAAGCTCACAAAAACACATGATGTCACACCTAAACTCGTCACTGCTGTCACTTTGATTTAAAGTCAGCCTGCAAACATGTTTCGTTTCTGTTTTGTCAGTTTGAAAGAATATTCAGCTGAAAAAGTATCTTTGCAGTATCATTTCCTCAGCATGTGTTGGTTCAAAAGGTCATGCAGTTCACTGTTTTCTACTCTGGGTGTCGACATCTTCTGCAGTCATTACAGGTGGAATATTTGTTCAGTGTCAGGTGTTGACACACACTGGGGGGTGACTTTTGGGAGATGTGGAGATGTTTTGGCTTTGTGGAGAATTTAATCGATAGGACCAACAGATTTTTGCATAAATAACTAAAGACCCTTGTTTGGTGATCAATAAAAACACCAAGAAAGACTGAAGACCGAACATTTTGTGTATGTATTCTTATTAGAGGTGTGGAATACAGACTTTTTTTTACTTTAAGGTCACCATTTGATTACTTTTTCAATTGTAAGCTTTTTTGTTTAGCTGTTCCATCATTTACCGTCTTGGTTCGTAAAGCTTAGCTGTTTTTAAGTGTCATATTCACATGTTGAAATTAAAAAAAAAAAAAAAAAATGTAATCAAACTATTATTAAATAGAAGTTACTCCGAAAGGGCAGACCTCTGCCATGGTCATGTCCCGTCTCGCAATGTTAACAAAAGTGCAAATTAACTAATGTATTGGGTTCTTCCTTGGCCATCAGTTGGACATCAATTATTATCAATATTTCTCTTATTTCCTGAACATTAGGGTTAGGGTTAGGGTAAGGTTACACATTTACATTGTTTACATTGTTTTGGGGTGGACTATTACTTTCATAAAGCAACTGCATGAAAAAAATCTTATTTTCAGTTAAATAAAACATGTTTTTTCCTTGTCATGGTCACAGATTACATAATGTCTGACAGAAATCTTAATTGTTTACTTTTTAGCTTTTTCTGCATCTTGTGAACTTTCTCTGTGGTTAAAGTTTGCTCAATTGCTTTCCAGATAACCTGGTTATTATCTGAAACTAAGTATAGTCTCAACAATAACAGGTTATCAAATTATGTGCTGTTGTTTAGAGGGTGAAATCCCAAAAATCCAGATTACTGGTCCAACAATCAGTTCATTCAAGAGTCCAGAATCTCCATCCTTCTTCCACAGGATTCAGTTTGTGGAGATATTCTCCAGGCAGAGAGCCAAACTAAACTAAAGGCTAAGATAACCGCTCTGCTGCAGGGAAAATAAGAAAACATGTTAACAGGTTGTTGGTGTTGTTGGCACATGTAAAAGAAATAAACAGTGAGATTTCTTGGCAGGCATTACACTTTAATACAGCAAATTAAACCCAACCTTTCTGCTCCTTCAGTAGAGAATTATGAGGCGGCATCATATTCCTCTAAATGACCCAGAGAGTGTGTGTGTGTGTGTGTGCGTGTGTATGTGAATGTGTGCGCTTTCCAATCACACATGGTGTATTTTGTGAAGTGTGTGTCTATTTTGAGTCTGTGTGGTCGCTCCTGTGGGTTTCCTCTAAGTAGCTTTTAGCAGAGATTTGATAAGACTTCAACACACACACACACACACACACACACTGTGTTAAACCCAATAGTCTTACAGGGCATTAAACCCCCGTTTTCATTTTCTCTAAAGCAGCTTTTGTTTGAAGGCGTGTGAAATGCGCCGGGCTCCCCTGATAACGCTGCACTTTGGAGGTTATCGACTGGCAGCGGTCTCTAGTGATCTCTATCGGATCTTTACTGTGATGGGGTGCATACTTTCTCACATGCCAGCTCCTGTTGGGTTATACCTTTAATCTTAATCTTTCTTGAACCTAAAGAGCTTTCAATTGTTTCCCCTTTTTACTGTAGTTCGCTGCTGATGGATTTGGAGATTATTTGTCATCATTTAGGTGAAGGAAAAAAGGAGAGGGCAGC
>NC_081527.1:23463808-23626308 GCF_030273125.1 Centropristis striata | reverse complement strand
TGGATGTTAAACTGAAGTGAAGTGGGTTTCATGATACGCGTAGCAACAGTATGATATGCATCTGCTTCAGGAAAAACAAAGATTATTGTAAACGCCATATTGCAAACTGAAGGGTGCTGATATGAGAAAATATTGGAGCTTCCTAATCTGTTATTTTCGACTAAGTCATTCTTGTTGCTTCTTTTCATGATAACAACTTATTTCAAAGGAACTGATGATCAAATCTGTGGTAAACACCAGACTTAAAGTGGTGCTTTTGCTTGACTCTTTGTGTAGAAAACTCACTTCTACAGATCTAGAGTCAGATATGTTTGTAAGGGACCAAGAGGTCACTATTTAAACTTCATTTTGTGTACTTTTTCTAATGGAACTTTTCAAAACCTATGATCTATTCAAAGATGTTTAGAAAGTTCCAATTTCAGCGATAATGCCTGTTTGGACAGTTTCTTTCTATGTATTTTTGGTGATTTTTGAAAGAAAACATACATTTGTTTGTAGAGACTTGATAATTAAACAGTGTTGGTCTTGTGATTTAACTTTAATTTATTTATGGATGAAATGGTTTAACTCAGTCTGCTCTTTAATGAACTAACGGCACTAATGAAGCTGACAAATTCATTTCCTCCATCGTTTGAAACTGTGACAGGGACTTTCCAGTTGGACCTTCTCACTGTGGACCTGCAGCCAGCACAGCTAGCTCTGTTTTTCCACCCGTGCTCAGGACGGCCCGTAAATCTCTTAAACTGCCTCTCCAACTTACATACATTCATAATTGTGCCACGAGGACAAACGGTTACATGCTCCTCTCTCAAACTTTATGACAACCAGAGGGGGAAATGAGTTATTTAACACCTCTTGACAAGTAGTTTGCTCCTTTCGAGCCATGTGTTCTTTGTCAATCGCTCAGATGGGAATTTTTGGGGGTTTTTTTTCTGGCTGGAAAGGAACACAACACAAAGACAAAGACGCGAAAAGCTCTCATAGTTTCAGTGTCCAGGGAAAATGTCTTCAATCCAAAAATGTCTTAACTCCTCTCAGGATTTAAAGATGAACCATCATTTTTAAGCTCGACAAGCAGCAATTTTTGAGGTTAAGAGATTTTTTTTCTTGTCAGAAAGCAGAAAATCCATCTCAGTGATGGTAAAAAAAGCACAAACAGTGTTTTGTTTTCACCTGACTGGGATGAAATTTAAACCATGAAACACAAAGTTTAAATGTGTGGCGACAAACACGCTTGATGTGCCTGCATGTGAGCTGCTTCCTGTGTCTGTGTGTGTGTGTGTGTGTGTGTGTGTGTGTGTGTGTGTGTGTGTGTGTGTGTGTATGTGTGTATGTACCTGTGTGGAGGTGAGTCTCACTCCTGACTCAGCGTGTTGTTTCTGTAAACACCTGCTGCCTCCAGTGTGTGTGTGTGCGCGTGTGCGTGTGCGTGTGTGTGTGATTCCTTCCCCTCAGTCTTGGGGGAGTCCTTGGGCGTTTCCTCTTGGCTCTGCTGTGTGTGTGTGTGTGTGTGTGTTTAATGGATGCAAAGCTCTGAGTGTTTATGAGATTGTGCCTATAATCTGCTCCCTCTCACTATTATAATAGAGAATATGTCACTAAACATCGCCCATAATTTTGCTAATTACAGCATTTAATGAAAAACCAGAGGAAACAGAGAATAAATGTTTTCATAAAATCCCTGTAGCTTTTAACAATCGCTTTCAGGCTTTTTATTTTGTGAATCTGGATTTAAAAAGTAAAAATCATGTTTTATGTTAATTTTCCTGTAATTTTGGTGATTCAATAACTTGTAGTAGTTTTGCAGCAGATAAATCTCTCAGATATTCATCATAATAAGGATGCTGTTGGTAATTATGATACCAGCATGATACGTTTTTAAAATAAATGATTCGATTTGAGTCGATTTGAGACCTTGTTGGGAAAATTAAGAGCCTCAATCTCATAAAATAGAACAGAAATTCCCATCAGTCGTGTTTTCAATATCAATAAACAAACATTTGGATATATTAGCTTTTTTGCTCTGAGCTTAAAAACAACAAGTTGCCCCACGCACTCACATTTTAAGGTTTCACAGCTTCTTGGCACAAAATATGTGCAGAATTTAAACCTGATTTATAACTTCAGTGGAAGGCTTCAAAATTAAGTACATTTACGTCTCTGTCACATAATATTGCCAAAACTTAATGGACACATACTTTTTTGTCAGGGTTTTTATTATTATTATTGCTTGTTCTTTATCATTTAATTCCTGTAAATATTGTCAGTATTTTTAGTTTTTTGACTGGTCACCACTCAACAACGCCTTGCATTTTAGACTTTCCTCCACTGCCATCTTGCTGACGAAGTAGGGCTGGGCAATATGGACCAAAAGTCATATCCCGATATATTTAGGCTGGATATCAATATATGATATATCCCGATATTTTTATCTCAAAGTGAGAGCAAATGTTCAGTCAAAGCCAAATATGACATGTCACAAGTAGTTTTATTGAAACTGTGAACTCAAATACTCTATAACAACAGGAGTACCTTTTTTTTAAATCAAAGCTTCATAAAATGCACATTTAAAAAATATATATATCTTAAATAATAATACCCTATAAAATAAAATAGGCCATTTTTTTCCAAAATAAATATATTTATATGAGAAAAGAATAACCAACATTACTAAAGACTAAAAAAAACAAACCCTAGTAAGGGCAGCATTTATATATAAAGAAAGAAAAAAAATTTAACTATATTGATATCTGCAATATGCCGTAGCACATTTAAAAATATATCAATATATCTTTTATATCGATATATCGCCCAGCCCTATGATGTAGTAGTAATGATTGCGCCGAAAACAGACATAAACAACTTTTTAGGTCACTATGCAACCAACTTCTGTGGCTCACATCACTTTCAGCATTTACGTAATTTCCTCCCTTTTTTAACTGTCTTTTAGAACGCCTAACCAGGAAGTTCTGCCCTAAACCTAGCTCAGTGGTTTTGTAGCCTAACTTCACAGAAACTGCAGCTTTTTTTACAACAGTGAACCGTACGTGTATGTATAATGACGTGCGAGCTATTTTTAGAAAGCTCCGTTCTGTACCGTGAGCCTCTTCTGTCATTAAGGTTGGAGATCTTGTTGATTCAGCAGAAGGTTTCAAAATAAAGCACATTTACTTGTTTATTATTATTATTATTATTATTATTATTATTATTATTAATAATAAGATTATATAGTCAAAAGTTTATGGACACATACCCTTTATTGCTTGTGGTTGGCCTCCTTAATTCCTTATCATTTAATTCCTCCTAATAATATTTATAATGTCATGTTTGAGTTCCCGGATGTTGAATCGACATGACTAGACTCTGATTCATGGTGGTATTATGGCTCTTACTGAACATTTGCCTGTACATATTCTGTTATATGTCTACTGTTGTTGTCGTTATTCTGCATTTAATTCCTTCATTCATTCTTTACTCTGACTGACTGACAGACAGACAGACAGACTCTTGTAATGGTGTGTTCTTATGTAACGTTTAGCTTCCAGTGGCCTCGAGTCACGTGACGGAAACCTTCTTTCTCTCTTCTTTTTTCTCTTTCTTTTTCTCACCTCTTCTCTCTGTTTCTTGTCTCTGAACTCTCATCAGACTTCATGTTCTCAGTTCTCCATCTCTCTCTCTCTGTCTCTGTTTCTAGTGTTGCAGTGTGGAAACAATAAAATCAACTCTGTTTCCTTTTTAGGTGCTGAATAGATGCAACACCCATCTCTCTCTCTCTCTCTCTCTCTCTCTCTCTCCGTCTTTCTCCTCTCTTTCCAACCCTTCTTCTTTTTTATCAATGCCACCTTTTCTTCCGCTTCTACTTTCTTGTTCTTAACCGTCTCTTTCTTTCTTGTTCTCACTCTTCATATTTCTGCCATTGATAGAACTCTTGCCCCTCTCTCTCTCTCTGTCTCTCTCTCTCTCTCTCTCTCTGTCTTACTGTATATGGTCATGGAGGCTCAGCCAGGCTGTTTCTGTACAAACTGACTGGAGATGATTTAGCAGAGCAGAGTTTTGCTCTGACGCTGCAGGAGTGGGAGCAGCACATATGTGTGTATGTGGCCAAAAGTTTGTGGACACTTGCTCATTTTGCAAATATATATTATTTATCATCTCGTTCTAAATCTGCTGCTTCCACTCATCTTATTTCAGTCTTCCTGCAGGGATTTGAGTCACAGTCGGTGACTTGAATGAGCTCAACTAGAGCAGGGCACAGTTTACTCTGCAAAGTTTATCTGGACAAATAAGACACGGAAAGGTCAAATATAGCATTAACACGCAAATTTATGAGCATTAAATCAAAAGCAGAGCACGCCAGGCTGCATACAGGGATTCATTCCTCATTCAACAACAGTTAAAGTTACCCGCCAACCACAGATGCAGCACAATAATTACACAAATAACATGCATCATGCTGGTATCTTTATTCAAGTGAATTACTGATGTATCACAATCATGCATCAATCATAGATGTGGTGAATTGTTTAATTTGAAGTCACAAAATAATGTTATTTATGTTTGTTTAGTAAAGAAAATATGTGAGGAAATATAACCTGCTGTTGGTAATTTAGTTTTAATATGGATTGTGTAAACAGGAATGCTTTTATTTTGAAGAGCATAAAGTAATCTGTTGAGAGCTTGTTGCTAGATGACAAAATGGACGCAAGATTTCAGATGCAAGGCTCCATTTTTTGATATATTCTTCTTTGTAAAACTGCAGCATGTTGGAGAGTAAAATGCTCAGTTTGTTTGGATCATTATTTGAGGCTTCTACTGCACTATTGTCTCATTGTACACATTATCCAAGATGTTGAAGATACAGAAAAACAGATATGCATGACCAAAACAACATATTGTTATATTTGAGAGAGCAACCCAAAGGTGGCAAACCCAGAGGTGCAGACTCCTCAAGTCAGTCAAGTTCTTCCACACAAAACTGTGAAATACTTTCTTTTTGGAGCTGTCTTTCTGCGCTGGGGGCACTTTCAGGTTGTAAGCACTCTAAAATTTTTGATTGATTCTAGGGCTGGGCGATATGGACCAAAAGTCATATCTGAATATATCTGATACACGATATGTATCCCAATATTTTTATCGCAAAGTGAGAGCAAATGTTTAGTCAAAGCCAAATATGACATGTCACAAGTATTTTTATGGAAACTTTTTATTTAAGTGAACAAAAAGACTGTATAACAACAGGAGAAACATTCAAATAAAAAAATCTTAAATAAAAAATAGCCTATGAAATTAAATAGGCCAATCTTTTTCCGAAATAAATATATTTATATGAGAAAAGAATAACAAACATTACAAAAGTACACTATATGACAAACCCTAGTGAGTGCAGCATTTATATATAAAGAAAGGAAAAAAATTGAACTATATAGATATATGCAATATGGTTTAATTCCATATCACATTTAAAAATATATCGATATATCGCCCAGCCCTAATTGAAACATAAATTATGTAATTTCTTATAATATGCCATTTTTTCAAGCCTCTGGAGAAGCTTTCTGGCAGTTTTCCTTCACATATTGTATACTGTAGTTCTTACTCTCTCAAATGTGTAAATAAATATAAATAAACTAAAACATCATTTGATGCTGTAATTTTAAGATTTTCTTCATCTGGAAGAGAATAACTGAATCAAAACCTTGAAAAACAGACCACATACTTACGGCCTTATAGTGGAATTTATGTTGCATAAAAACATTTAATCTCCTTGTGAAATCTAATGTAAAAAATGGCAGTTCTTACATAATCTGATGGTGCTTACATCACCAGCTGCTGTAATGGTTTCAGCAGCAGTGTGAGTGCAGGGCGGAGGGATTAATGGTGTTTGACTTCAGGGTCGAGGTTCAGAGCAAAGAGCCTGGCGTCAGGCCGAGGGTCACTGAGGTGCAGCTGCAGAGCGTATGTATGTGTGACGGTCAATAATTCATAAGGAGCTTATAGTGAGGTCATATAGCTGTCGTCAGGCTGCTGCTGCATATTTCAACACACTCTAATGCACTTTACTCAGAGTGACTGCACTGCAAAAAAGCCAACTTGTATTTTTTGGCCAAAAACAGTGATTTAAGTTGGTAAAACTTGGAAATATAAATTATTGACATTTAGGGCAATAATGTAAGTTAGCACAACAAAGGAAGCCAGTTGTCTGCTCAAAAACAAGTTGGTGAGTTGTTGTTGTAACTTATATCTTTAAGTTGGGGTTCAAAACAAGGGACAATAGTTCTGCTAACTCTTATTTCTTTGTTGTGAAATTCGGTCATTAGCGAAAGCTAGCGGCTAACGGATGCTAGCGGCTAACTGATGCTAACGGATGCTAGCGGCGCTGCTTGTTACAGCTACAAGAGTAGCCATTAGCGTATCAATGCTAACTCAAAATTGTGGTCGCAACATTAGCTGACAGAGTTGAGCAAACTCAAAAACAAAACTTAAAATATTTAGTTTAATTGTCCAATTTAAAATTTTATCAACGTTTGTTGCCTTGAAATTTTGAGTTCACCCAACTTTTCTTTTTTTGGAGTGTGGAGGAGAGCTGTGCATGGTTCTGATTTAAAGTCTTCATGTTTTTATTCTGATTTATTGCTTTAACTTTATCTTTGCTGCACAGCACGTCACTGGAGCTGGTTAACAGATAAGAGTGTAGGTGCAGTGAGCAGCATCCAGATGTGATAGTGTGTATTATCCTCTGGTGCTGGTGTTAACAAGCATTCATATGACCTTCTTCTATCTCCAGATACACATCACATGTTAATGCAAGATGCAAATGGAGAAATAAAGTTGACATTTACATAGAAATCAGATCTGTTTTGGGAGATATTCAAAGTAAAACGTAGCAGTTAGCGTCTCGGGAAGGAGTTCATGTGATGTCCTGCATAAACTTTTGCAAAAAAACTTGGATTTCAGGTACATTTACAGAAACTTTCCATGGGAAGTTATTCTAGGGGATTTTGGAAATGTTGAAAAATGGGTATTAGCTGGAATTTATTCTTAACTGTCCAGTTTAACTGGAGTGAGTGCAGTGTGAACTAAACTTGATGATTTCTGACTGTTGTACAGGATGAAGCTGTTGGCTATGTGTATTTTTCTTTATATATAAGTTATAAACATGTGCCTCCACTATTGTTGATCTTTGCAATCAAAAACTCTCTTATATGTTTATTTTCCTACAGTTTGGCTAAAAAATGATGATAAAAAACTTTGGATTATCTCAAAGATGTGAAATTTTTGGCATGGAAGTTAAGAAAACACTGTTCTCAAAGCATCATGCTACAACAGTATCAATTAACTATATAGTATCCCAATAACAGGAATATTAATACAATATTAAGATTAACTTATATATACAGTGTGTTTTTACTGTCTTTTCTCAGTAACCATCACTCCAGTTACATGTGTACTGTGTGTGTGTGTGTGTGTGTGTGTGTGTGTGTTGCTCCACCTCTCTCTGACCCCTCTCTCTCTCTCTCTCTGACCGACTCTTCCTTCTTCTTCTCCTCCTCCGTCTCTATTTAAAGATCTTCATCCCTCCATCCTCATCCTCCTCATTCTCTCTCTGCTCCAACAATCAGAGAGATTCTCTTGTTGCTTCTTTACAACCGGAGTCTGATTTTTATTTTTAGAAACGTTGTAGTCACCAAGTGAATGAATAAAAAACAAACAGTGTGACGAGTAAATAAACACGAGCAGACAGACGATGAAAGATGTTGGAAACAAAATCCAAACTTTAGACAAACTTTATATGGAGGGAAAATAATATTAGTTTGGGTAAAACTTAACTGTCTCACTGACTGTCTGTTTGATTGGATGTAGATCATGAGCATGTAGCTGTTTCAGTATCAACAGAGAGGCTGACTGACTTATCATAAGTCAGTCAGCCTCTCTTATCGCCCAGCCCTAGCGTGTGCTAGGGCTGGGCGATATGGACCAAAAGTCATATCCCGATATATTTAGGCTGAATATCGATATACAACGTATATCCCGATTATCGCAAAGCAAATGTTCAGTCAATGCAAAATATGACATGTCACCAGTAGTTTAATTGAAACCATTTACTTAAGTGAACATAAATACTGTATAACAGTATATCATTTACATGATAAAAATGACAATGATAACAAATGTTACACAAGTCTCAATTTAATGAAAAAAGAAACATTTATTAACAAAACATATTAACAGTTGGATAGCAAACGATGTGTATGTTGTTCTAGGCCTGGAGGTGGTGGCGCCTCAGATGATCCACATATTTGATGTGTTTCTCTTTTTTCTGGTATCAGCAGCAGCTCACCAGAGAATGGCAGATGTTGCACCGAGCCTTGCCTGCTGTTGGCTCAGTGACATGGGCTGATTGATCGGCGAACGCACGCACCTATCGGCCGATGCCGATACAAGTAAAAAACGCAAATATCGGCCGATATATCGGCCGGCTGATGTATCGGTCAACCTCTAGTGCGCACGCGCCACTTTATTAAGTTGGTATATAGAAGACAAGGTCAGACCCCCCCTGTCTGTCCCCTGTGTCTCCCTCAGTGTGTCTTTTTAAACTGAAACTGTTCCTGTTGCTCTCTGCAGGGAACTTAGCTCCCCTACCAGAGATGATAATTATTGCCATGTGCCTCGCCTTCACGCTAACACACACACAGACACACACACACACACACACACACACACACAGCGCTGGCAGCGTCAGCGATGACGTCCGTGCCCACAGCCGGTTTCTGATCCGAGCCAGTTAGTCACATGTACGTGTGTTTAAGAAGGATTTGTCAAGTCAGCCGCACAAACAGCTTGTTCCTGTGTTCCACAAATCCGCCGCAGGTTTAGTGTCACTCAGGTCTGTTTCATACGTCTCTCACTGCTCCAGCCGGGTGGCGCTCTGCACTCTGATTTCCTCTGAATATTCTTATTCTCATCACTTAGTCACCATCCAGTCAAAGAAATCCTGAAATGAATCCACAGCACTTCATCGTCTGCAGCTTCAAATGTGTTTGAATTAATATTAATTTCTTTATGAAGGAATATTTGGCATTTTAAAGACTCTTGTGCATGTAATTGGTTTGAATTTTAACAATATACACATTATATAAAACAATGAACACAATTATACACTGTACACAGAACTAAAAGCACCACGTGGAGCAAGAACATTCAAATAAAAATGAAATAACACAAACTGTAAATGACATGTAACATGAATGGAAGCTTTTTCTTGACACATGATGTAAAGTACAGCAGCTCACAAAAAACACACAAAAATATATATTAAAGTGTTGTTTATCATATAGTCTTCTTTTAAGGCTCATGATTATCTGATATTTCTCTTTGTATTCAAGCTCAGCCAGGTCTCCTAAAAATTAGATTCAATTAAATTGGGTTCTTGATTATGTTTTGAGGGAAACATATAGTTTATCCCTTATTACAGTTTCATTTTTAAATGGATTGAAGTTGTGAGATGTACACAGTTTTCTTCTTCAAATTAATCTTTTTCTTATGGTAATAACACAGGACATAAACAGTGGTTATAAACTGTGGTTTATTTCTCTAAAGTTTCTTACATCTTTGTCCTTTCTCCACTCGTCATCTACTCTTTCCATCTTTCCATCTCTGGACTTTCTCTTCCTGTTACACCTTTCTTTTATTCATCTTTCCTTCATTCTCACTTCATTTTTAACCCAGAAAATTAGAGCCAAACTGGCTGAGTGTCTCGAACACATTCACATTTATAGAAAACAGTTAAAAGGACCTTCCTCTGTCACATCACCAGTTTGATTGAAAGGTCTTGATAGTTAACCCTCTGGAGTCTCCAAAAGCTCCAAATAATCCAGACTTGTTGACTCCATCCAGACTAGAAAACAAAACAGCGTGGAGCCCTACTGTAAATTTACCTCTAAAGTTCTGGCTGTAAACTCTATGAGGCCAGTTTCAGTTTGATGATGATATACCAAGTAAAACTGGAGACAAGCTCAAATATATTTAGTATAAAATGATAGAACTGGATGTAACCCTCTTATATGTTGTATTTGACACATTTGTTCACATTTGCAACATTTAAAATTCTTTATTGAGCATGATAGTGTTTTGAAAGTAAACAAAAAGATTCAAAATCACATTTTATGTTGGACTAAAGGACTAAAAAAGACACAAAATGACCAAAAAAAGACACACAATGACTAAAAAAAGACAAAATGATTAAAAGAGACATAAAATTACCAAAAAAGACACACAATGACTAAAAGAGACACAAAAATACCAAAAAGACACAACATTACCAAAAAAAGACACAAAATGACTAAAAGAGACACAAAATGACCAGAAAAGACACAAAATGACAAAAAGAAATCCACAAAATGACTGTAATTGTTACACTAAACACAAGACACAAATAAAATAGAGTCCCACTAGAATAAAAACCAGAGTTGGATGGCAGGATCTCACTCAATCACAAGATCACATTTATGTTGGTTTTTCTTTGTTTCTTCTTGGTTCAAAAAGTTGATCCAGTAAGTCAGAATAACAAATCAATTATTATTAGGTCATATAGGTGCGGTTGTGCTGAAAAAAATATACCAACATGGCATTTAAACATGTTTTAAGTGGTGTATACAGGCAAGAAAAGGATTAAAAAATGGACAAAATAGCCCAAAACTCCATAGAGTTAATCTGCACAGAGAGCTCCATCACGCCACTCAACACATTTAAAACTGCATTACCCACGTCTCCTCTCTCTCCTCTGCTCTCACACTCGTTACCCGTTACCATTTTCCTCTTTTACTTTTGATTCGCCACTGAAGAATATTCCTCTGATTCTTCTGTCAGCTCTTAAAACTCCAGTTCCCATGATGCTTCTCTTGTTGTGGCCTTATTTCTCTTTGATTCTTTTACTTCACTCAGAGTGACACACTGTCAGTCAAAAACAAGCGCTGAACTGATGCTCATTTACCTCCACAAGTTCCTGGCGCACTTTTCTAAATCTTCCTTTGTAAATGTGACAAACTCCTCCCGCCTGGTTTCCCCCAGAGGTTAGGAACACAACGCCAAGAGTCTTTTCTAACGGATCGACTGGGTTCAGATGGTGCTGCATTGAAATGTGCTGATGGTACCTTTAGGTAGGCTTGATTTATGGCTTCACGCGGGGAGATCGGTCAGCAACTTTTGAGTGGGTTAGACGCTGTGAGAGGTGAATTAAGTGCATCTGCAGAATATGCACATACACATACATGCAGCGAGACTGCAGCATCTGGTCCTGGTTGAGTGGAGAGAATGACTAAGCATAATGTGATCAGCTTTCTCTCTCTGCTTTGTGTTTTCATGTCTTACTCTGCAAATTTTTCTGGAACAAAAGTACAGCCTGTCATTTGTTTCCAATAATTTACGCCTTGTGCATATTTGTGTCCAATTTTTAGATTTACTGGCTTTTATATCTCAGATAAACAGTTCTGTGGGAAGTTCGTACATGTAAGAATAAAGAAAGTAAACGTGTGTTTCTGTGTGTTTTGTCTCTGGCAGGTGATATCACACAGAAGGGCTATGAGAAAAAGCGATCCAAGCTGATTGGAGCCTTCTTCCCACAAACACCAGGTAAAACCGACTCCTTTTCTTCATCCTTTTCTTTGCTACTTGATATCCAACTCTGGTCAAAGTTATCAATATTACAACCTTTATTTAACCAGGAAGATCTCATTGAGATTAAGAACCTCTTTTTCAAGGGAGACCTGGCTAAGATAAATAATTACACAGTTAAAACACAAACAAAAGACAACAAATAAAAAGGGAAAAAAACAATTAATAAGCTGATTATGAAAAACACATACATTTTGTTAAGTCGGTTACAAGTACTCTGTTTGGATTTAAGAAGACTTCTTTCCATTTTCCATCTTTTTGTTGTTGGTTTCTCTCCTCTTCTTCTTCGTTTACTGACGGATTAGCCTACAGCAATATATTACACTGCCATCTGCTGACCAAAGTATGTTACTGCAGCTTTGTTTCTTTGTTCTAAACCAGCTGATGGAAACTCACATTTCACATTTTCTTTAATGCCATATTTCAAAATGTTGCGTCAAACTCTCTTTGACTTTAATGGAAACACTGATAGTTCCTTTTTCTTCTGTACCTCCACAACTGGACATCACATGGACTATTTCAAACATGTAAAAAAGAAAGAAAAATGGTCAAACAGAAAATAATAATATTACACAAAATAGTAGGCATAATTATGAGATTTCTGAAAGACTTGTTGATTGGGTTTACATATCTGAAAAGGATGTTTAATCAGAACAAAATGGAAAATATTGTTGCCAGAAGACCAAAACAAAGAAGATTCTGAGAGTGTATGAGTTAGTTTGACTCACACAGAGAGAATCATTCTTATGAAGCAAGCAGTGTTTTATGTTTCACTGAAAGGGCCTGCAGGCAAGAACACACGTTTATTTATTTAGATGTTTTTTCCAAGAGACTTCCAGTTAGTCGAGTTTTCTTCTAAAAGGAAACTGGAGACTTTTATTTTCCTCTGTATAGGATGAGCGTTAATTTGTATCCTGATACACTTAATAAATCATCACCAGTTGAGTTGTTTTTTTGGTAACACACCGCGTATGAATGTTATTGAGTCCGACCACAAAGGATCTAAAAGTCCATTTCACAGTAAGGAGCCGCATCAGACTAGATGGGACTGTAACGTCACTGGAGACCAGCAGACACACTGGCACTGCCAAAGCTATTACTGGAATATACTGCGTGTGTGTGCGTGCATGCATGTGTGTGTTCATAGGGGTGGGTGGGGGGATGTCAGGAAGTGCATTATGGGAAGGAATGAAGGGTGTGGGATGGAGAAAATGTGCGGTATTCACATCCAGGCCCAGCAGGGGGTCACCCCCAGTTCACCATGGGGGACCGGATGACACACACTCCTCCATACACACACACACACACAGACACACACACACACACACACACACACACACACACACTCCTCCATACACACACACACATACACACACACACTCCTCCATACACACACACACACACACACACACACACTAACACACAGACATACACACAGACATACACACTCACACTAACACACACACACACTCACACACAAACACACACACATACACTCACACACACACTCCTCCATATACACACACGCACACACACTTTCATACACACACACACACACACACACACACACACACACACACATACACACACATACACACACACACACACACACTGACACACACTAACAATTACACACATACATACACATACACTCACACACACTAACGCACACACACACACACACACACTGTCTTCTGACTACACTGCTGAGTCCTGTATGCTCTTGCAGTCACACACATTTGTGCACACTCATACTCACAATACCCCCTTACTCTGATTTCCAGTCCCTCTCACACACACACACCTCACAACACAATACTCCCTTTCTCCCTATCACAGGCGCACACACACACACACACACACACACACACACACACACACACATACACATACACCCATAGCAGTAGCACAGTTTCCTTCCCTGTGATGTATTTCAGCTCTGAGGCTGTTAATCCACAGTGCCTGGTACACAGCCAGACTGATATCGTCTGATTAAAGCCTTTACAGTGTTCAAAGTAATGGATTTCCCCAGTTCCCCAGATTTACACGCCTTCACATTGTAGATTAGGTTCAGTTTCCTCTGAGGGGACTTTGATATCATGAGATCCAGCATGCCGTGCTTTTAATACCATCCAAGAAAAGCAAGTGTCAATTATTGATTAATACATAAGGTAATGTACAGGTTTTGAGATCGGAAAAACAAAGATATCATGATGGTAAGGTCACCTGTGGTTGGAGGCACGTTGTCCCTTGTAATAGAAGTCCACTTACAGTCACAGATGAACTGATTAGACTTGGAGGTCAAAGGTCAAGAGCTTTTCTGCCACGCAGTGACAATCTCCTGCACAGCACAACTCTGATTGTCCTGAACTCCATTCAGAAAACAAGCATTTTAAAAAGTAGTTTGCTTGTTGTTTTACAGATAGACCTGACAGAGCATGAATACTTTTTACACATCTATATCATGTTGTAGTTATTTCTGCATCCTTTTCATCCACACTTTTCTGTGCATTATTCAACACCATAACTTAGATTGTGACTATAATTCATGTTTGGTCAGACACTGAAATGGTGACACTAACCTTGGTTGAAGATGTGAGTGAAGCCTCCATTTTTTTATTTATTTGCAGCTTCTTTGCTGCAACATCCACATGGAGCTGGACGTGGGTCTGACCAGCCTTCAAGCCTTTACACGAATAAACCACAAGAAATTCAACACAAATATTTCACATCAAGACTATTCATACAGCGACAGTTGCAATGTTAATTAAGTTTGAACTCTTTTCGTGCAGGCAGACGACCAACAAGTTTACCATCCTGGTTTGAACTACGGTGCCTTCATATTGTTTTTTTAATCGTCAAAAGGAAACAACACAACATGATTGATAATTGCCTTTAGGCACAGTGCAAAATCTCAGAAAACTCTACCTTGTTCCGAAAGAAAAAAAAAACGCTTCCTTTTTTTGCGTTTGTGTATAAAAGTGCTCATGACAAAAATAGCTGCTCAAGAAAAGAAAAGATATTTATGTGCAACTAAATCACACTAAATAAGCTCTCCTGGTGGGGCCTTTTAATGTGTCAGTCTGAATACAATCAAAAGTCCAACTCAGGTCCAAGCAAATCTAACATAAAGTGTTCCTGAGGACACTGAAGTGTGACGTCCTTTTTTGGAACATCAGAGCGACTATTCCACAGACACAGATTGCAAAATTCATGCAGTTATTGAAAAGTCACTTCAGACGTGCTTCAAGACAATATCCAGATCCTTCAGCCTCCCAGGGAGAATATTATCAACCTCCAGCTTTTTTTCTTTCCCTTTTTCAAACCCTCTGGAGTCACCAAAAGCGCCAAAGCATGACTTCTTCATGACATCCACACTTAAAAACAAAGCAGCATCGAGCCCTACCATAAATTTACCTCTGAAGAACTGGCTTGAAACTCCATGAGGCCAGTTTTAGTTTGATAATGATATATCAAGTAAAACTGGAGACAAGGTCAGATATATTTTGGATAAAAATATAGAACTGGATGTAATATTTGCAACCTGTGTTCCCATTTGCATCATTTCAAATTATTCATTGAGCATGATCATGATTGTGAAGTTAAAAAAACCAAACCGATTCAAAATCACATTTTATGTTTGTTTTTCTTTGTTTCTTTTGGGTTCAAAATGTTGATCCAGTAAGTCAGGATGAAATAATTATTATCAGGTCATATAGGTGAGGTTGTGCTGAAAAAAATATAGCAACATGGCACTTAAACCTTTTTTTTAATTGGTCTATACAGGCAGGATGAAAAGGATTCAAAAATGGACAAAATAGCCCAAGACTCCAAAGAGTTAATGACCTCTACGATTATATTCACAGTAATCGGCAGTGCTTCCCCTAAATTTCCTCAGAATATTCCCAGTCATTGTCTCCTGAGAACACAGACAGAGTGGTTGGCTGCAGTACAGCAGGTTGACAGAATGTTAAATGGCTGCTTAACATTATTTGAATACCATTGTTGTTAAATAACCCCTGCCAGAGTCTTGTTCTGGCATACACCAAACCCTAAACTAATTTTCTCTAACCTATAACTCGGAGCTGTCAATCTGTTCAGATGAAAGGACAGGTGCTGCTGCAGATTTTTGTTCTGTTTGGTTGGAACTTTTTCATGTTCAGGAAACAACCTACTGTTACTCCCACTATTCCCAGAACACCTCAAACCTGAATATTCAGTGTTACCCAACAGCCTTCCTGTTAAAAGCCACTCCTTTTTCAGGAATCAAGCAAAGCCTGCAGAGCCCTCCCTCTCTTACACTGGCAGATAAAGAGTAGTCATATCATATCTTTTAGTCATCAGACACCTGCTCTCTCAAGAAAGCAACATGGCACAGGGGATTCAGCTTGATCGGGCAAGATTCAGCTGCTCGATCTGTCTGAATCTACTGAAGGATCCGGTGACGATTCCCTGTGGACACAGCTGCTGCATGAACTGCATCAAGGTCCACTTGGATGAAGAGGATGATATGAGGATCTACAGCTGCCCTCAGTGTAAGCAAACCTTCACACAGAGGCCTGTCGTGGTAAAAAACGACATGTTAGCATTTGTGGTGGAGGAGCTGAAGAAGACTGGACTCCCAATTGCTCCGACTCCTGCTCCTGCTGATCACTTCGATGCTGGATCGGAAGATGTGGCCTGTGATGTCTGCAAGCTGAAAGCCTTCAAATCCTGCCTGCAATGTGTGGCTTCATTTTGTGAGAGTCATCTTCAGCCTCACTTTGATATAGCACCTTTAAGGAAACACAAGCTGGTGGAAGCATCTACAAAGCTACAGGAGAACATCTGCGCTCGGCATCAAGAAGTGATGAAGATGTGGTGCCGTACTGATCAGCGTTGCATCTGTTATCTCTGCTCCAAGGACGAACACAAAGGCCACAACAAAGTCTCGGCTGCAGCAGAAAGGGCCGAGAGGCAAACAGATCTTCGGGTGACTCGGCTGAAAATCCAGCAGAGAATCCAAGAAAAAGAGAAAGACATGAAGCTGTTTCAACAAGAGGAAGACGCTGTTCATTGCTCTGCAGAAAATGCACTGAAGAACACTGACAAGCTGTTCAACGAAATGATCCATGCCATTGAGAAAAGAGTCTCTGATGTGAAGGGGAAGATTCAAACTCGGCAGAACACTGAAGTGAGTCGGTTCAGAAAGGTTCGAGAGAAGCTGCAGCAGGAGATCACTGAGCTGAAGAGGAAGGATGCTGGGCTGGAGAAGCTCACACACACAGAGGATCACACTCATTTTTTATTGAACTACCCTTCATTGGCATGTCTGAGTGAATCTAAAGTCCCGCCAAACGCCAAAGTCCGCCGCCTGCGGTACTTTGAGAAGGTCACAGTGGCGCTGTCAGAGGCCAGAGATCGACTACTGGGAATCCTTGGGGAAGAATATGCAAAGATCTCCTCGACAGTAGCTGGAGCAGATGTTTTAACAACAAATCCACGAGCAGACCCCGAGACCAGAGCTGACTTCTTACAGTATGCTTTCCATCTAACTCTGGATCCAAACACTGCAAATACACACCTGTTGATATCCAACGGCAACAGAAGGGCAGCATTCGTGAGAGAAGAACAGAAATATTCTGCTCATTCAGAGAGGTTTATGTATTCCTGGCAGGTCCTGGGCCGAGAGAGTCTGAAAGGACGTTGTTACTGGGAGGTGGAGAGGAGCGGGGGAGGAGTTTTAGTGGCAGTCGCATACAAGAACATCAGCAGAGCAGGGGTCTTCAATGAATCCGTGTTTGGACACAATTACAAGTCCTGGGCGTTAGATTGCATCGGAGATAGCTATGTGTTCATACATAACAAGACGAAGACGCCCATCTCCAGTCCTCCGGGATCCAGAATAGGAGTGTACCTGGATCACAGTGCAGGTATTCTGTCCTTCTACAGCGTCTCTGAAACCATGACCCTCCTCCACAGAGTCCAGACTACGTTCACTCAGCCTCTCCATGCTGGACTCTGGCTGTCAGACGGAGCTGTTGCTGAGCTTTGCAGGCTGAAGTAAACAGGAGTTATTGAGGAGATCTGCTGGGGGACAGTGTCTGTTTAATGATGATGGAAAACCTAACTTGAATATGTATTGACAGGTAAATTGCTTACTGCATTGTTGTTTAAGTATTAATGGAGGTCTAACCACTGTTACCTTTGGGGAGATAAACAGTTAATTATATTAGTTTTATGAACTTGCAGGTTTTTTTTGTCAATGAAACCTGCACAGGTTCATTTCATTGATTTGCATGATTCCTGGTCATCGGGTGCAGAAAAATGGACATTTCCATTTGAAGCGTAGTAACATAAATGTACAAAGTCTTACATATGGATAAATTCAAACCCATTTTCTTTCTAAACTTTTTCTAGTTGTGACATTTAACCAATTCTTTATAATTAATTTTCTAATAATGATGCAACTAATTATAGCAGGGATGGGCAACTGGAGGCCCGGGGGCCGCAGGCGGCCCGCACCCTCACTTGAAGTGGCCCTCAGTACAACTACATGCATTTGAGCATGAAATCTTAAAAGTGCAGTGTAAAAATGCACAAAATTACTTCTTGCAATTAATGTTGGTCTGCTGTTCTTGCACTGAAAAAAAAGAGCAAGTGGTTATTTTTTATTTGCTTCAAACTTTTTGTATTCCTATTTATATTGTTATACATGCATTTGAGCATGAAATATGTTAAGTTACTGCACTATAAATATATTTAAAATTGCAGTTTCATCATATCTGGTTAAGTGCACGGTCCTATATGTGGCCCTGTGGTAGTGTCGAGAAATTGTGGCCCCCTCCAGCATTTAAGTTGCCCATGCCTGAATTATAGAATTCTCTTTGAAATCAAAATATATAATGTTTTCAACGTTTTTTATTTATATTTGGAACTATATGTTTCTCCATATACAGTACTGTGCAAAAAGTTTTAGGCAGGTGTGAAAAAAGGTGTAAAATAAGAATGCTTTCAGAAATAGAAGTGTTAAAAGTTTATTTTTTTATCAATTAACAATATTCAAAGTGAGTGAACAGAAGAAAATTCTACAAACCAGCTTCAATTCATCACACCTGCCCAAGACTTTTGCACAGTGCTGTATGTGAATTAAATCCTTGACTGTCGACACATTTTTGCATGTGCAGCTGACCTGCACTGACTAAATAACTGGGTTGCACTTGCACTTGCAGCGAATTATACAAAGCTCAGATTATAACTTGAACTCTGATGATAAACTTGCATTGAAACATTTCAAACAATAGTCAGCATAATGCAATCCTGACAATGCAGACTACAAAGTGTGCAAACCTGTCTCATGGATGAGTCACCTGTCAGGCAGGTTTGTAGTTCAAGCAGGAAATGTTAATCTTGCTCGGAAGAGAATCAAACTTTTAGAAGATGAGATCATCCACATATTTTTTGTGCATTCCCTCTGGGAACACTTGAGTTCATCTCTTATTCAGAGCAGACTGTGAGCCGTGTACTGTGAACCTGTTTTAATGATTAATTAATGATTAATTTAGGCTTTTTGTTAACTAGATTTTCTTCACTTTCCTTTGATCTGGGAACACATTACAAACCTTAAATTATACACCAAGAACAGCTGAGATAAGACATCTCCATGGCAGTAAAAGTTATTTTTATTTGTGTTAAATAAAGCATGTGGTGCATGGTAAGAACATCAGTCTGTGGGTGTTTACTGTTTCTGAGAGTTGAGGTGCTGCTGGTGTCAGGGTTGTCCACTTCATCCGTCTCACTTCTTTATTGGATTACGTGTCCTTCTACCTGCAGCGGCTGACAGAAAGGGAATGACTGAGAGGCTCGCATTGATTTCCTTTAAGGTTTCACTGTGTGCAACTGGGTCAGATCGTGTTCGGAGTGTTTGTTGTAAGGACTGTCAGATGGATGGGGTATAACTGGGGAATTAACATGATGTCAAATGGATGATTTATTTATTCATTCAATGTCAGACACCTACTTGTGTTCTCCAGCAGTCGCTGCATTGCTGTTACAAACCATTTCAGTTAACTAAAATGTGCATCATAATCTACATAAGTGTGTTCTTTCTTCTTGTCCTCTAAATTTTGCTGAACCTAAAGAGCAGTGGCTGATTTAGATAATCTACACTGTAAATAATCGCTGTGAAATCTACAGTTATTTACTGTATTATTCACAGTTCATCACTGTGTTTGATTTTTACAGTATAGCGCTGTATAATTTACAATAAAAATCGGTACTTGTTACAAAATCACAGTAGTTAAAACAAACTGTATTTTTCCATTGTTATCATAATTTTGATCAGAATCAGTCCTATACAAATGCTGTTTAATTAATTAACTTAAAGTAAAGTTTTTCATAGAAAACACAGTATGGAAATCATTTGTAAAACAGTAAATGTATTAATATTATTTTCTTTAGTGTATAGAGTAGTTGCAATTACTAGTTATTTCTATAAAAAAATAATGATAAAAATATCATCAAATTAACAGAATTGTTTCTGTGCCATATTGCCATATACAGTACCACTAAGAATCACAATGTTTAACTGCTTTTATTCTTACAGTAAACAAACTAGTACTGTAAATAAAACTAAAACCACAGTGTTTGTTTTTTATTTTACAGTATAAAAAAAAGTACTACAAATAAAATTACAGTAGTTCTACTGTAAATAATTACTACAGTAAGTTACTTGCTGCCAATAAGTTACTGTAAAAAATCACAGTAAATTCTTTACAGTGTAGGTATGTATTCCAATTCCAGAAAAAAAAAGTCTTGGAGGAAAATGTAGAATTTAATAATGCATCAACAGATATGTTTGCATGTGTATGGGTGTGTGGATCTACCTCAGTTTCTTTATCTGACATGGTAGGTCTGATTCAAGAAGATAAATGTTATTTATGAATACCCTGTTAACAATTCCACACATAGCTTTTAGCTGTTTAGCCTGTTAAAGTTTTAGTTTTGCAATAAGTATATTCTTTCTGCACTCATCCTCCAACTCCACCCCCCCCCCTTTTTTTTTTTTTTTTTCATTTTTGAAGTTGGCACCATTAAAATGATGCAGAGTTAATGAGATAATTTGATACTTTTATAAGGCTCAAACGTTTGTGACTAGACCGATTTATTTATTTATTTTCTTGGGCTAAAAATGTCTCTTTTGATGGTAAAGGTTACTGACGCCTGGACTACAGATAAACCACCTTCTCTGTAAAGCTAAACTTAGGCACACAAATACTTTGAGCTGACGTCAGCATAATAACATGCTTGTAAACTTGCCTGCTAACAATTTATGATTACCAATAGTACAGACTGAGACTGATGCACATGGGTCAATGACGTGATCTAACTCATTGTCAGTTGGTGTAACAAGTCATTTTTTCATAAAAATCTGATATCTATATCTATATACAGGAAAATAAAAGTGAACTAAAATGAGAAGAAAAACAATCCACGTTTACATTGCAACATTATGGTATATAACATATTTTACATAATTTGTCAAAACTTTAGAAAAAAATGGTTGTTTCAAGAATATTTTCTGCTCAATATTGACAAAATGTGTAAATGTAGAAATACTCAGAAATATGTTTTTTTTAAATGAAGTAATTATATGTATGTCCAATTAAATACACTGTAGGTGGAAAAGTATTTCATATTCATCATTCTTTTGTGGTTACACCATTTGACAACTTGCCAACCCTTATTTGTCACTGACCCACATATCATACATTTTGAAGCTTTTTGGTCGAACTGAAATCTTGACCTGACGACGCTGCTACATTAAAAGTCAAATTATCAGCAGAGTCATTCTGATTAAAGCTGTTTCATGCTTCTTGCAGTCAGGTGTGTGTGTGTGTGTGTGTGTGTAGATCCACACGTCTGGTCGGTCCAAAGTGATTGTGGTCAAAGCGACACATTTACTCTCTTCTTCTTCTGTTGTTGTCATATATCACCAACCAATCTTTGCTACACTGACTCCACATTGTTTCAAAATTTTGGGGCTCAAACCTTCCGCAACAATCCCACAAGCTGCAATTGTGCAATAGCTGGCTGACTACAAGAAGCAAAACAAGCTTTTAATCGTCTTGGAAACATTGATCAATTTACCAAAGTGTGTAGCAATCCATCCAGTAGATGCTGAGATATTTCACCGGATAACTTCAACCTCCTGGTGGCGCTACAGGAAAACTCAGTCAGATTTATCCTCTTGGCACCACGAATAGCTGTATCGAATTTCATTCCAATTCATTGAACAGTTGATGAGATAACCCAGTTTGATCTGGCAGACCGCCATTGAACTCCCCCCAAAAATTAAATATTTGATCATTTTTCTATAACTTCTATAACTAATTATTAAACAGACAAACAAAGAAATAAGTAAGTATGAGCAATCTGCAGGCAGAATAAACTGGCTAAGGACAAA
Organism: Centropristis striata; assembly: GCF_030273125.1. Lineage (NCBI taxonomy): Eukaryota > Metazoa > Chordata > Actinopteri > Perciformes > Serranidae > Centropristis > Centropristis striata. The sequence goes on along the minus strand of NC_081527.1, from coordinate 23,604,194 downwards.
GGAGAGAGAAAGAAGACGTTTTTAAAGAGGAAGCAGAAGGAGTCAGTAGGGGGATCCATCCATCCATCCAGACTCCCCAGAGGAAACAGCAGAGCGAGGTATTTCCCAGACCCGCCATTTGTTCCGCCGCTGACTGCTCGTCGTTATACGCTCGGCTAATCAACTTTTAGCTTTTCTCCCGAGCAGCAGCGATACTCTGAGAGCTCTAATGAAGACAGACGAGGCTGGAAGTGTGAAGGCGAGATGGATGCTCATAGATCAGCAGCTCCGCAGCGGTCGTAGCTGTCAGTAACAGGGTGGTTATTATCATCAGACTTATTGATCGCTGTGTAGGGAGGCTGTTTCTTTCTCTCTCTGTGTGTGTATATGTGTGTGTTTGCAGGCGTATGGCTGTGTGCATCAGTTTGCTGTGTCTTACAAAGTATATTTGATTCATGAAAATTGTGTGATGTTATTAATGAATGCAGTTGTTTTTTTTTTATAGCTTTTAGCCTTTTAAGGTTTTTACTTCTACAATTTAGTACACAATTTAGATCTGTAGATCTTCAGAATTCAGTTTTATCTTGCTGACTGAGTCTGCACTGCAAGACAAAAAATATGAATACAAAATCATATTACAAACTGTGTCATGGCTTTCTCGGGTAACTAAAAATAATGCATTGTGGTGAAATAACTGCAGTTGTTCCAGTGCAAACAGAAATTCCTAGAAGGAATTGTGTTTTTCCAGACAGTTTGTGTTTGTGGTTGTTTCCTGGATGGATTGGACCACCAGATACCACATTTCTGCTGAGTGAGGCTGTTCGGTTCAGTTTCTTAAGGTCAGGCAGGTTTAAAGTCTTACACTGTGGGCCCTTCAGACCAAATAGAGATAACTGCACCCATCCTCCAACAAATTTGCAGCATTAAAATGATGCAGAATTAGTTGTTAGCAGCTCCTGTTTGCAATGTACTCATGGATGTATGGACAGATATCCCTGGATATCTTACTTTGGTACTGAAGCAAACCTAAAAACATGATGATTCTAAAGGAGGTTCTGCAGTTATAAGGAGTTTCTACTTTGATAATGGCATTTATTTGTGATTAACATTAAATATACTTTGGCTTTTATATTTTAAAAAATATGTTTTATTACTCTTTTTTGTACTGTTAATCATGTTTGTTTGTTTGTCTTTCATGTCAGAAAAAATGAAAAATAAATGAATAAATAATAATATGTACACTTTTGCTTTTTTGTGCATATTGAATTTGGAGCTGAATTCTGATTGAGAGACCTGCTGGTGGGGAGCAAGGTTATTATAGTTAACGAAAACTAACAAAATGACGAAAACTAGAATTGAATTTTGAATTTATTAACATTTTCGTTAACTGACATGAAAATAAAAATGAGAGTTTTTTAAAAAAAAACAATAACTAACTGACACTGTATTATGTGGTTACTAAAATGAAAGTGAAAATGTCCTTCGTTTTGGTCTTTGTCAACTTTTTTCATACATAAACCTTTTTGGTTGATATGAAATCTATTTCATCTATCTGGTTTTATGACTTAATTAACTTATTGGAGCTGAGATGGATCAGACAAAGGAAATAATGACATCCTTGAGAAGTGTAAGCCACACTGAATCTGAAAATATGTGTCTTACATCGATGTGTCCAAAACCCTGTGGAGGGGAGCACACCAGTGTTGCAGTGGGGGCCTCAGAGTTTTGAAAGCTCCTTAATTGCCTCCATGAGCTGTGAGTCACAGCGTCTGCTGCTGCTGATCGTGTTGGTGAAAGGACCAAAATCAGCAGCCAAACTACAATAACTCCCCATCAAGGGATTGGTTTTAGTTTTAATTTTGTTGTGATTTTTTGTTTCCAAATTCAGTTCGTTTTAATTAGTTTACAGAGTGAGTTTGCTAGTTTTAATTAGTTGGGTTTTTTTTTGAAAATGCTTAGTTTTAGTTTAGTTTTTTTGTGATGGGGTATATGTTTTTTTTGTCTGATCCATCTCAGCCCAAATAAGTTTGTTAAGTCATAAAACCAGATAGATGAAATAGATTTCATATCAACCAAAAAGGTTTACGTCTGAAAATAGTTGACAAAGACAAAAAAGGAAGGACATTTTCACTATAATTTTAGTTAGTTTTAGTTGGTTTTGTAACCACTTATGTTAGTTAGTTTTCATTATTTCGTTAGTTTTGGTTAACTATAATAATCTTGCTAGTCACAAACGTTTGAGCCTTATAAAAGTATCAAATTATCTGAACCTTTGGAAATCTCATCTCTTAGTCTTTGAGGTGTTCAGTAGGAGATAGTTCTTGTGAGTCCAGTCACTGAAGGCTTTTATCAGATCCCTATATTCAGATTCCTGTCCATTCCTGATACACGCCACAATAGCAGTGTCAATTATATTTGATTATATTATATTTTATCTCCAGTTTTCCTCTGCCCAATCATCAAACTAAAGCTGGATGGAGTTTGAAGTCAGTACTTTAGAGGGACGCTGACGGCAGGAAACACACTGCTGAAAGTCACATTAAATCATCAGCCGGGGTCTGCTTTTGTTCACATTTCTAGTTTTAAAGTTCTTAGAAATAACAATTCGGCTCTGGACTTATCACTTAAGGACCTGTTTCTTTATATAAATGTTTTGTTCTGTAACTTAACTTAACCCTTTATCAGGCGAAGAACTATATTTGGTAACTTCAGTGGATATCAAAATGGATTTCTTCCAGATAATCAACAAAGATCAGGCTACGTCACAGACAGTGACACCATCACATCTGACCAATCAGTATGATAATAATATAATAATATTAACTTTATTTACCTTGGCCTCCAATGTAAAAATGCAAAATTTTGAAAAAAAATCTGCAAGAAATAGTCTTACAAACAGAGTTATTCTTCAGTGACTTGTGCCAGGAGAACTTGACTATGACGGCATATTAGGGCCAAGTATGAATAAAAATAATAGTAATATTTCGAGAAAAAGTCGCAAATTTACTAGATTAAAGCGGCAAATCTACAAGAAAAAAAGTGGCAGATTTAAGAGATTTAAAGTGGAAAACCTGCACGAAAAAAATAGCAGATTTACGGGAAAAAAGTGGAAAAAAAGCAACTTTTTTTCTCCAGATTTACCACTTTAAATCTCATAAATCTGCGCTTTTTTTCTCGTAGATTTGCCACTTTAATCTCGTAAACTTTTTTCTCAAAATATTACCCCCCTCCCCCGGGTCTGTATGTTTTTTTTTTTTTACACAGTCCACATTCTGGCAGTATGTAATATCCTCCAATATTCTCTAGGGTTGAAATTTGGAATTTGCAAGTATTTCAATGAGTGCCCTATTAAGAGCCAACTTTGCATCATATAGTGGTGTGTCCTCAACAGATATTTCTTGAGAATGAGACCTTGTGTATCATGAGATTAACTGTGCAAATGAAATGTAATTTAAACCTGGTGGTTTCTGCTCCAGGAATGGATCCGTCCACGGGCCAGGAGAGGAGAACCCCGGTCACCCCGTCCTCGTCCTCCCGCTACCACCGCCGGCGGTCTTCTGGCTCCAGAGACGAACGTTACAGATCAGGTAAGAGACGGATCGTCCCTGTTGACTCTCACAGAGGTGTGTTCATGTCTGACATGCTAATAAAGACATAATATGTTAATTAGCTTCATTAATCACCTTATTAGCATAGAGGCTTTCCTGCGATAACTTAAGGAAAACATTAATTTTATGTCTTTTCTAATAAAGGTGATGATGTGATAATAATTTGGAGGTTTTATCTGCATACATTTGCATATGAATGACTACTTTATTAACTGCTATAACTCTCCGTGTAATACTTTTATGAATGGAATTTATATTAATTTTACCCATGTGTTACATGTAGAGAGGAACAGAGAAATACTGAACTATATGTGTATTTATTAGCTTCAATTCTGCACATTAAAACTGGAGAAACTATCTTCAGATGTGTGCATGTATGGAGGGTCATGGTGGAGTTGCATTATGGGAAATGTAGGAGTCCAGTGGTTTTGGAGCTTGACCTGTATATTAGAGACTTAAAATAGGGCATATTTCAACCAGAAATATGAATATTCCATATATATTAGGTAGGGCTCATTTTAACTACTTAACATACTGTTATATGGTTTAATTTATAAAAATGCATAATTATTTAAATTAAGGATTTTACCTTGGGTAAATTATTTTCAGTGGCATCTCGTTGGAAATGAATCAGTAAGAATTCACTGCTGTGACATTTGGGGTTAATATGACGAGAGTTCCTGGAGCAGTGAAGGGAAACCTGGTTCACTTTATGTCGGGAGAGTTTGTTTGAGTTTGTTCTGACAGAAAATAAATCCTGTAAAAACCTTTTAACCCATTAAATTGAAAGAGAAAAGCTGTTCGAGCACACACACACACACACACACAGTGTTTAGAACAGTGAGTGTTTAGAAAAGCGCTATATTAATTGAATGTATTATTATTATTATTATTATTTATAATAATAAATTATTATTATTATTATTATTAATAACCCTAACATAAACCTAATTGTAACCTTAACCCTAAAACAAAGACTGAACTCTCAAACAAGCCTTTAAAAAGTGAGGACCGGCCAAAATGTCCTCACTTCACAAAAATGTCCTCACTCTGTAGGTTAAAAACGTGTCCCGGTCCTCACTATGGAAGTACATAGGAAGTACAAGAACAGACACACATACACTCAAACACACATACACTCACACTCTTTTTCACACACTCAGTCAACCATAAGACAATAAACGTGCACTTGAGATTTAAATTACCTCCTACACACACACACACACACACACACACACACACACACACACACACACAAGGCAAACAAACGTACATCTGTGAACCCCATTCATTCTGACAAACGTCTTACTTATGTCATTATCGGCTTCGGCAGCCTGTGTGTTTACCTTCTGACAGCAACGGACCCCGCTCAAACAAACCCAGCTGTAGCTACATGGCAGCGCGTTATCTTGGAAACACTCATTTTACACAACGTCTTCGCTCCCCGCCGCTCCACGCAAACCTAATCCAGTCTGGAACCTGCAGGGCCCCGTGGGAGCCGCTGTCAGGCCCGGACTGTTTGTGTACGTAAACTGATTGTGAATAAATGGGAACACGGCACTCGTTGTAACGAGAACACTGCAGCACAAACACAGCTGATAGCCTGTCTGCTGGATGGACGCTCTGATTTCTCTTTTATTCAACACGCTGTTCCCAAATGTTTACACTGAATGGAGCCAAAAAAATCTACTTCTTTCTTTAGTTATTGGTTCAGCCCTGCCCTGTTTATCATCAGCACTGTTTGCTTTCGTACATGTACCACAATGGAAACATACTCCATTACAAACAGGAGAAATCAGCTAAATGTCCTTTTAATATTTGTTCTGCAGAAAAATAGCTGTGATAATGAGATATAATGAGATATACAGATCCCTTACTGCAGTAAAAGTACTAATACCACACTGTGTAATTACTCCACTAAAATAAAAGTCCTGCATTCAAAACTTGCTGAAGTTAAAACCTCTCTTGGATCAGATGTCACCATCAGAGCGTTTTTCTGACTTTTTTTTTTCTTTAAGTATTTTTTATTTGTTTGTTTTTTTTTGTTTTTTAAAGGATCTGATTAAAGGGTATTTCATTAATTTCATTATTTTTCTATATTTATCTATTTATACATTTTTTAGGTCTTGAATTTATATTTATATTTTTAAAGGTTTTTTTTTTTTTTTTAGGTCATTTTGATTTTATCTTCTTTTTTTAAGTCAGCATCAAAATGTACCTTAAGTATCAAAAGTAAAATCAAAGAATATTCAGAATTAAATGCAGAATATCCCAGATATATTATTGGATTATTAATATTGTTGCTTTTTTGTCAGCAGCATTTCATTGTTAAGGTAGGGCTTACTTAATACTGTTATTTGGTTAAATTTATCAAAATGCATAATTATTTTGAATTGATCAGCGCATTTTTCATGTTAAATATTCACTTAAAAAGTAACTAAAGCTGTCAGCTAAATGTAGTGGAGTAGAAAGTACAATATTTGCCTCTTTAATGTAGTGAAGTAGAATTATAAAGGTAAATAAAATGGAAATACTCAAGGAAAGTACCTCAAATTTGTACTTAAGTACAGTACTTAGTACAGTCCAGTAAATGTTTTCTCTGGTAGATTCAAACACTGCTAAATGTTTGCCCATAAAAATGCAAAAAAACCCAAAACATTTTAAAACATAAAACAGTGGCATTGGTTTGTAATGACAGACACTACTATAAAGTGATATATATATATATAAAGCACTGAGCAGCTGTTTGTGTGTCTGCAGATGTGCACACAGAGGCCGTGCAGGCGGCGCTGGCCAAGCACAAAGAGAGGAAGATGGCGGTGCCGATGCCTTCGAAGCGGCGGTCGCTGGTGGTCCAGACCTCGATGGACGCCTACACACCTCCAGGTGAGGAAACAAGCACTGATGCTGCTGACAGATTCATTTTCTTCATTGTCAGCAGCCAGGGCCACCTATTTTCTTTAAAGACTACCTCAAGGTGGACTCATTCAATCACAGCAGAAACAACAAGTGTGTCTCTTGTTGTTTCAACAAGTGTGTCTCTTGTTTAGAGCTGCAACAATTATTCGATTAATCGAACAATAATCAATTATTAAATTAATCGTCAACTATTTCGATAATCGAATAATTGGTTTGAGCAGTTTTTTAAAGACAAATAGTCCAAATTCTCTGATTTCAGCTTCTTCAATGTGAATATTTCTGGTTTCTTTGTTCCTTTATGACAATAAACTGAATATCTCTTTGGTTTGTGGACAAAACAAGAGATTTGAGGACGTCATCTTGTGGTTTGGGAAACACTGATTGACATGTATGACTGATTGACACAAAAAAAGACACAAAATGACTAGAAAAACACAAAATGACCAAAAAAAAAGACATTAAATAACCAAAAAGACTTAAACACATTAACACTTTAACACAGTGGAATACAGAGCTGACTTCCAAAATGATTTGGCGACCCCCAAAAATCATCTTGCGACCCCAATTGGGGTCTAGGGATATTTATAGCAGCAGGACAGTGTGTGAGGGATTGACTCAAAATAAACTACAATGTGTGTGTTCATAATGAAGGAGCGTGTCACCCAGTGGCTCATTGACATGTTTTTAATAGTTTCTGGACAACAATGGAGCTCTGTGGCCCAGAGGAAGAAGATATATCAGGCTTTGATACTCACACAGTACTGTTTGTAATGGTTCAGGGTTGTTTTTCTTCTAACAAAACCAGTTATTTTAACAATTCAGAGCTGTATCCAAGATTGAATAAAAAGCCGAGCTGTTACATCAGGTGTCTCTTCTATCTGTCAGAAATATAACACACACACACACACACACACACACACACACATTCACAGACACATTCACAGACACAGATACAAATGCAAATAAATAAATAAATACACGTTTCTATGCAGCTTTTTGTGCGCTGTGTGGTCATTCTGCATGCACACACACTTTCACATGATGTGTGTGTTTTTATTTGTGCCATCTTACACACAAAGGAAGGTTAACAAGCTGCAGGGACTCGCATAGAAATGCACACAATCCATCTTGCAGATTTCGAAAGCTCACGTCCTGAGGGAGCGGTAAAAGCAGTCGCACACACACACACACACACACACACACACACACACACACACACACACACACACACACACACAGCTGTCTGTCTGCCAGTGAGGTTCACCCGAGGACGGCGGAGTCGCGTGTTGCTGAGCAGCACGCCGTATCGTGCAGAGATGACAGGCCGAGCAGGACTCTGATGTTCCTTTTATTGGTTTTCAGCTGCTGCATTTTCTCAATTTCTCGACAAACATGTTTGAGCTTCATGAAGAGCTGCTTTGTCTCTTCTCTCTCTTCGTGCTTGTGTTTGTTTCACGCCGTTCCCCTGGTTGCCCGGCAGCATCTTATTTTCCTCAACATGTTTGTGTTTAGCCGCCGGTAGCCTCCGCAGGGTTCTGCTGATAACCAGGCACAGATTTGCCAATCAAGCATGTCAGCAAAGCACCATGGGTAGTAAACAAGTCAGGGCCCGTCCAGTCCCACGGCGTCTTACACTGCAAATGTCAGCTGTAATCTGTGACAAATGAGAAATGCCACTTTTTTATTTTTTTTAAGATATTTTTTTGGCCATTTTCAAGGCTTTATTGACAGTGGAGAGACAGAAGGAAAGGGAGCCAATTTGGATTTGAACCCGGGCCGCCCGCTCATGAGGACTATGTCTCTGTGGTATGAACTCTACCAGGTGTGCCACCAGGACGCCCGAAATGTCACCTTTTAAAGTTAACAAGGAAACAATCTTTAAAAAATTAATTTTCTACATTTTAAATTGTGTTTAGTTTGAAGGAAGATAATTGCATCTTGGAGCATGTTTCATTATTCTTTTAAGAGTGGGATCATTATTTATGTGTTTATTTTGAGGTTGTCATATCATTTTGTAGCTTTACACTTTGATCCGAGTGTGCATGTTTTAGCATCAAAATGCTATTTTACCAAACTCTTCTATATATGTTTCTCATGTGTCCTGACTGGTTTATACGTACAGTGAAGGATCAAAGTACATTTACTCAAGTGGTGAACTTAAGTACAATTTGTACTGTTTCACAATTCTTCTCCACGACATCTCTGAGGGAAGTATTGTACTTTTTTTTTTTCAAATCTTTATTTATTGACTTTTTTCAAAAAGTAATACAAAATGAAGTCATATTATTATTTTATGACATATGGTCTCATAACCAACAGTCCTCTCGTAGGAAAACAAATGCTTGAGTTAATTAAAAAAATAAAAAATAATAGTAATTAGTTAATTAAATAATAATAAATAAACAATGAAATAAAAATAAATAATACATATAATAAATAAAAAATAAAAATGGGGATGAATAAACAAATAATAATAAAATAATAATACGCAACAATAATAATAATGAAAGTATACATAATTAAAATCAATTAATTAGTTAAATAACAACAATAATAATGACATTAAATTAAATAGACAGTTGAAGGCGGAGTTATAAAACGTGGTCACCATCCTATTTTTCTTTCCTTATTTATTCGTAACCATAGTACTCTAGCTGTGGGACAATGTTCAAGCCATTCTGCAGGGGTATTGGTAGCAATGCCAGTGTCATTCATAAAAATAAAGAAAGGCCTCAATATCTTAAAGAAATCCTCAACTTTCCCTCTTACTATGTAGGTCAGTTTTTCTGGTGCCAGACTCCAGGACATTTCCTTAACCCGCTGTTTAGAATCAGGTCTGAGTATCCTTCCAGGTCAAAGCAATTACACGTTTAGCTGGCAACAAACAGAAATTGATTAGTTTGTGTTTCAAGTATTGTACTTTTTATTTAGTTATTTAGTTAAGTTATTTGAGAAACTTTAGTCACTAGAAGCACATCTTAACAGAACACCGGCACAGAAGCTAAGCTAAGTACTGCTGTGGACGCCACGATTGTTCAGATCGGAAACCCAAAGTCAAACAACACAATCAGATCAGGGCAGCACCTGCAACTCCCGTGACCTATGAGGTCAAATTAATGTTGTTATCAAAGGAGTCTGGTAGCTTTGAAGAGAACAATACATAAAGACGTGGACAGGGGACACGTCTTTAGTCAACTGAATAAAATCAGTTTAAGTGTTCACTATATTTAGAATATTTTCACCTTGCTGTCAGACAGCCCTTTATGACTGGCAGCTGAAGCTGATATCTGTGCCTTTTTCAAAGCCACCTCCATTGACCAAAACATGCAGATTTACCTCACAGAACACAGTAGTGAGTTATTGTGTGTCTTTCAGGTGCAATTTAATGTGGCGTCCACAGCAGGATATTCTGTGCCTTTGCATAACATTTAAGCTAATGCATTCAAAGCTTACTGTGGTGACCTACATCAGAACTTTTTGCTGATGCCGAGTGGATGTTTCCATTTCAAAATCCCAGATAAGAGCAGAGATAGAGTTGACCTTTCCATTTAGAAAACACTAAATCACTGGCTCTTTAAAAAAACAACCTTCTGTAGTCAGTTGCATAGCAGCCTGGACAGTAAGAAGTATTTTATTTATAAAAAGAGTAAATAAACCTTGTTAATGTGTCTCTGTCCACCTGATGAACAGGAATTTGATATTCACTCTGATTTGTTCTCCTGACAAAACGAAAATCTGCTGGTTATCTTTGTTTGGGTGATTGTTGGAATTGTCACTGTGTGTCTGCCACTACTCTCTCACACACACACACACACACACACACACACACACACACACACACACACACAGAGCACCTGTGTGTGTGAGAACTGGGTCAGCTTCTGTTGTTATTCATATCACCACTATCAGTCTCATAATGCTGTAGGCATTATGGAAATCACATGCAAAACATGCACACACACACACACACACACACACACACACACACACACACACACACACACACACACACTGTAGCTTTCAAAAACAAACTTTACTCCAATCCCCCCCTGTGGCGACTCCTAACAGATGGGAGCTGAAACCTTTCTGGGCTACAGACAATAGACTGTGACATACATAGATACTATTTCTATTCTATTTTCTTTTATTAAATTAAATTAAATTAAATTCAGTTCAGTTCAGTTCAGTTCGATTCGATTCGATTCAATTCAATTCAATTCTCTAAATATAGCAGCATTCTTTTTCTGTGGTTTTCATTAAGTCATTCATTAAGTCCACAATTTCTACTTTTGTTATTGGAGTCTGATAGGTCTCTATTTCAGTGGTTCTCAAATGGGGGTACGCGTACCCCTGGGGGTACGTGAGTTTTTAAAATATACATTTAAAAAGTAGCATCCATGCAAAAATCCTTTAAAAATAATTATTTAATAAATATTTTATGAAAAAATAAGTATAAGTTCATAAAATGAATTTTATATTCAGTAGGCTATTCAATTTGATGATCCTAAAAACCCAGAGTGTCCCCCATACCAGGATGGTTGGACCCAACCAGTCATATGCCACCTGGCATCACCTGTCAATCACTTGAAAACTCAAAGATGGAGTCGTGGTTGAAGTGTAGCAGTTATAGTTTTAAATGTTTATAAGCTCACTGTTTTTACTACATTAGTTTGAATCACTACATTTTAGTAACGAGAAATATTTTTAATAAATTTAGTCGTGGATTATTAACATTTAAAATGTTTGAAATAGTTTTTTTTTTCAAATGTTTGAATATTGTATGTGTTTATCAGTTCCAAAGTTTAAAAAATCAGACACTGATGGCACAGCGCTCTGTTTTTAAGGCTTTTTTTTTTTTTTTTTTAAACAAAAATGCTTTGCCCTGGTTAGGGGGTACTTGGTTGAAAACATATTTCACAGGGGGAACATCACTGAACAAAGGTTGAGAACCACTGCTCTATTTCATGTATTTCCTCTTCAAGATTCATGATCTCTCTTATGTGTCTCCCTCCTCAGATACCTCCTCAGGCTCAGAGGGCGAGGGTCAGGGTGAAGGTGATGAAGAAGAAGGAGGAGAAGGCGAAGAAGAGGACGGAGGCGGCGGTGGCGGGACGTCGTCCAGCCGGGAGGGCAGCATCAGCATGGAGCACTGGATCAACCGGGCCATCCACGGCACCTCCTCCACCACCACCACCACCTCCTCCACGGCGTCCTCCTCCTCGTCCTCCACGCGCAGCGGGGGCAGTGGGGCGGCCGGTGGCAGGCTGGCCGATGTCCTGGCCCAGCACGTCCACATCTCCGCCCACCACCAACACCACCGCCACCACCATCACCACCACCACCACCACCGCAAGACAGGTAAGACTTCAGCACGGTAATCCTGACACCTGGAGCCAAATCTTAATAGACATATTTAGCTGAAATAATTAAAACGTCCAGACACCTTTATTTAGGACCAGGACTCGATTAAAAAAATTAATCTAATTAATTAGAGGCTTTGCAATTCATTAATCGAAATTAATCACATTTTAATCGCATATAAATATTTGACCTGACAACAGTGAGAAGTATTTTTTTTCACATGGATTTTTAGTATACCATTGAATAATGACTGAATACATAAGCTTAAGCAACAAAAATATTGTCTGTTTTTGTTCAAGTCCAACAGACCAGTGCAATGTTTGCCATTAAGTGTAGCAATAGCATATTTAGAAATATAGTACATTTCAGAAATCCAGGTAGCCTATAGGTAGGTAGACCTTCTGTAAACTAGAATACTTTGTTTTTTTAAGTAAAACACAATCCACGCTAGCTTAGCATTGAGGTGATACTTGAGGCTGGATGTGCTCCGGTGATATGAGTATTCCTTGTTGCATAGCAACACAACCATGCTCTTATCGACGCTTCCATCCGTTGATTTTTTGTAACAACATGTCCCATCATCCACGGGGCCAACCAAAGCGTCTCATCAGCTTCTTCCTTCATGTTCACTGTGGTTTGTTGTTGTCTCAACTCATCAACGCTAGTTGGTGCTCCAGTATAATCGGTCCGCCTGAAACTCATCCAGTCAGAAACGTTCCGCGGTGCAAAAATAACTGTGATTAAAATGCGTAAATTTTTTTAACGCGTACATTTTTTTGTAATTAATTAATCTTAATTAACGCGTTAGTCCTGACCCTACTTTAATGATGTAAAACTCCTTTAGTAAAGAAAAGAGACAATGTTAGCAAACAAAAGACACCCTTAATAAGCTTATAGCACCTTTAGTCAAATGTACACACTCTATCTAAACGCCCTCAGCAAACTCCTGATAACATGCAGACATCCAAAACTGGACCTGACACCCTGAAGCAACTCAGAAACCCCCCAGGCTCTCTTTGACCTTCCAGAAATCTAAGGCAAAAAAAAGAGAGAGAGAAAGGACCCTCTTATCCCCAACAAGCTGTTTCAGGGTGTTTTTTTTTATTTTTTACTCTTTTTACATTTTACTCCCTTTGTCCTTGTAGTTCACTGCAATATATAAAATCTATATAAATCTATACGTCCTGCAGCTCTATGGAATCAGCACAATCATGGCTAGAAGTGGGAACAACTCAAACATGTCTTTGTGCAGAATAACACAGTTAAAATGATAGGAATCATAAAGAAAGAAAAAGAATGTATGTATTTAATTTTCTTTGAGCTTCTTAAGAGCAGAATACAAACAACTAAACTCAACTCAAACTTTTAAACTATATTTGGCTGAAGAATCCTAGTCAGACCCTGTGAAGGTCCCTGAATCTCAGTTTGGGAACAACAAGGTTGAAAAACTGCAGCGAGGAACTGATTTTAAATGAAGCAACATCTCCTTCAGTTTATTCAGTTGTAGGTGAAGTTAAAAACAACATGGTCTCACAGGAATCCGTGAAATAGCCACGGATTTGCTTAACTCAAAATCGGTGGAATAGCCACGGAATCACTCAAATTTCCGTGAAACTGACACGGATTTCGCTACAATGCAAGTTAATGACTGTCATATCCCGTGGCTATTCCAGCATACAAAGTGATTATGTACATTCACTGAGTGAATATTTAGAAAATAAAACATATATTTCTCGCTAGAAATGTGATCAAAATCCATTTTTATGCAGAAACAAAGTCAAATTATTGATTTTTCACTAAAAATGAGAGAACTGTCCGCCATGTTTTTTGTTCTGACCGCTGGGACCTTGAAAGTCACGTGACTTGGAACAAACCAATAGCCACGGGATATGACTGTCATTAACTTGCATTGTAGCGAAATCCGTGTCAGTTTCACGGAAATTTGAGTGATTCCGTGGCTATTCCACGGGTTCCTGTGAGACCAGGTTCGTTAAAAAGGTTGTTGAGAAGTGTGTGTGTGTGTGTGTGTGTGTGTGTGTGTGTGTGTGTGTGTGTACAGTAGGTGGGGTGGGTTTACTGTTCAGTCTTTGAAGTTTAAGAGTGTAAACTGAAGCAGTTTGGTGGTAACTTGTGTTTATTTGTGGAGTCGTAACTTGTTGTGTTCAGTGTGTAAATGCAGCTTTTACAGTTCTTCTGCTTCCTGTGTTATTTTGATCTGTTTGTTATCTGTCCTGCTTTCTGTCTGAAAGCACCACAGTTACAACTTTATTACAACTTTAATTTCTGGATTTTCCATTAATTCACTTTTATTTGAACTTACTTTTGTCATTGAGTCTTATGACTTTGCCTTCCGCAATTTGTGAATTTCGTTCCTTTAAAAAAAAAAAAAGGTACTTTTTTATTTCCTTATTTGTTTTGTTTTTTTAAGTTGACAATTTGGTTGATACTCCAAAGGCCAAAAGTCCAGTTAAAAAAACAACAACACTATTATTTTTATGCAGGAGCTGATAATCACATCTGCCCCGATGCTCTTTTGACATTTTGTTGTCCCTTTGCAACCCAGTCTCACGGAAATGTATGAAACTGTCACAAAATTCTAATCTAATCTAATCTAATCTAATTTGTGCTCACCGAAACGATTTCATCAAAAAATTTCGTGCTGCTCAGGACAACTTAAAAACTAATGTATTTCAATAGGAAGCATCTTACGTGATCAGTATACATTATAATATTAAAAAATTAATGACTACATTCTGACCCGAAAGAAACACAAAAACTGTCTTATTTTCTGTCATATGTGCTGCCTGCGCATGAAAACAGTGCGCTACCGGGACCTTTAGATTACAGAAAGACAAGATATCGATTTTAAACGTCTATTAAGACATTAAAAACACAGAAATGCGATAATCAGAAGCACGACCGCACAGCTGTAAAATATGTGGTGGTGCAAGCATGAAAGATGCTTCCTATTGAAATACATTCGTTTTAAAGTCGTCCTTAGCAGCACAACATTTTTTGGTGAAATCGTTTCGGGGAGAACGAATTAGATTGTTTAATTTATTGACAGTTTGGCCTTTGCATCCAGTTCGTGGAAGTCTTACATTTGGAATTCACTTTTGTGACTAAACCTGCTATGGAAATACACTATTTACAATTTTGATAGTATTCTGTGTCTGTTTTTCACATAATCAAGCTGTTTTTTAATTTTTAAGTGGATTTTTCATCCTTAGAAGTCGGATTATGTTCTCAAATTTGACTAAGATTCACAATCAGCAGATGATAGATGACGGACCGACCAACCCAGAGCTTTTAAACTGGTGTTATTGGAGGTTTGGTCCAGAATTACTTTATTGAAGCCCAACCCTGTTCTTTTTACTGAACCTTAACCAACTGGCCTTTGTGCCTGTTTAAGACAGTGATCATCACACGTTGCCAACATGTTGCAGTTGTGTGTTTTCAGCATGTTTATAGCAGCAGAGGTCACGTGACACAATGACAGTTGATTGGAGTGGTTCATAAATATTCACATTCAACATAATTGTGGTTCAACATGTCTATAGTATGGGGGGAAAAAAAGAAAATCCAAAATTTTGAATTGTCACTTGTACAACATGTAACATCCTGCACAAACCTGATCATTTTAACCCTCTGGAGTCACAGATCACACTGGCGTCATCAAATTACAGACTTTTTCATGACGTCACAATATAAAAAAAACGAAGCCCTGCCGTCAACTTCCATTTAAAGTACTGGTTTGAAACTCCATGAGGCCAGTTTCTGTTTGATGATGATAGGCCAAGTAAAATCTGTTATCTTCATGTTATGTCTTATATGTTATATTTATCACCTTTGTTCACATTTGCCACATTTAAAATTCTCCATTGAGCATGGTTGTGCTTTGAAAAAGAAAAACCCCATCATTTCCAAAATCAGATTATTTTGCTGTGTTTTATGCGGTTCAAAATGTTAATCCAGTGAGAAAAAGTAATTATCACATCATATAGGTGAGGTTGTGCTGAAAAAAACTATATCAACATAGCATTGTAAACATTTTTAAGCTTTATATACACAGGCAGAATGAAAAGGATTCAAAAGTGGACAAAATAACCAACATGGTCTCACAGGAATCCGTGAAATAGCCACGGATTTACTTAACTCAAAATCGGTGGAATAGCCACGGAATCACTCAAATTTCCACAGACACAAGACACAAGGCATGCAATGGGTAAAGGTTTGTTACGTACACAGAGGATCAGGGAAATGTCAAAATAAAACACAGCGTCGTCTTTTTCTGGCGAGATCTTCGCCACAAAGTGATTATGTACATTCACTGAGTGAATATTTAGAAAATAAAACATATATTTCTCGCTAGAAATGTGATCAAAATCCATTTTTTATTAAGAAACTAAGTCAAAATATGTTGAAATTTTTTCACTTAAAATGAGAGAACTGTCCTCCTTATTTTTTGTTCTGACCGCCAGGACCTTAAAAGTCACGTGACTTGGAACAAACCAATAGGAAAAAATATCTATGGAATAGCCACGGGATATGACTGTCATTAACTTGCATTGTAGCGAAATCCGTGTCAGTTCCACGGAAATTTGAGTGATTCCGTGGCTATTCCACAGATTTTGAGTTAAGCAAATCCGTGGCTATTTCACGAATTCCTGTGAGTCCAGGTTGAAATAGCCCAAGACTCCAAAAGGTTAAATAGCCGAGCTGTTGTGAATAACAACTGCAACTTTTCATTCACTCGCCCCAGATTTAAAAGAAATCTGAGCCCACAAAACCAGGCCGTACTCTACGCAGTAGATCAACAAAGTGCAGAAGTTCCTCTGTTTGGTTGCTGATAAAAGCACCCAGTGAGAATGATATCAGGTCAGTTTCACACGTCTTTGATTTGGCTGATCAGCTGACAATCCTGCCTACAATAAGGAGGTTACAGTGGCATCTTCACCAAGCTGAAGGTGGTTTCTAATTTGCTTGTGTTTTGGATAGATATAAGCACCTGGTACCAAAAATAGGTTGAGTCCAGTCAGGATGAGAAGAGTATGGCACTGACACGGCAGCATGGTGGGAGTTCCTGTCCAGCTGCTTCAGAAACCGACAGAACACACATGAAAGTGTGAAACTCGCCTGCTGCTGTCACTGAATCCTGTTTGCGGCTTCTCCCGCTGTTTGCTGAGGTAATGTCGTGACTAAATGCTAAATTGTTTTCATGCTGGCTCTGTGGGTATCCAGCTCTGAAGATAGTGCAGGGACAGACACAGAGAGGCTCAGATGTGACAGCAGAGGTTCTGTGCAGCTCTGTGGGTTTGCTGCTTTGTTTGTTTTCACTGATTTCCTGTGTCACCGTTCCCTGCCGGCTCAAATTAGCAAAGTCAGAAGGATGTTTACAAAAGGAGCAGCAGCTGACAGCATGCAGGCTCAGTCTGAGACACAGAAACATGAAGATACAGGAGGAAAACTTGTTTATTTTAGCGTTTATAGGTTAAATAATATCTGAGGAAATAAACCGCAGGTGAAACATTTTTCTTTATTTGGCATTTGAGGTTAAATTCACCAATCTGCACCTTTAAATACACAAATTATCAACACTACTTTTGATAAATAGCTTTAAAATCATTTTTCCTTATTGTTATGTCACAATCAGCTGATTATACACTGTAAAAAAAAAACCTGTTGTTTTTACGGTAAAAAAACGGCAGCTGTGGTTGCCGTTTTTTACTTTTTTTTTAACTTTACCGTAATAAATACGGTGCAACTTTTTGTAATATTATGGTAAAATTATATTAGCACTGTTGATTTCACGTTTAAGATTTCCATTTTTTCCATTTCTTCCATATTTTATCGTAAAAAATAAAACGTTTTTCCATCAAAAGAAACGCTGTTCTGCCATATAATTGACAAGAAAATACTTTATAAATGCTGCATAAATTAAATATTTTACCATTAATATTTACAGTATATTTTTGTTAGAGATATGCTGTTTAGTACATTTAACAGTGAGAAAAAATATTTTTACAAAAAATTAATGTGAAAATGATGGCTTGTATCTATATTACAGTATATTTTTGCTACAAACATGGTGCCAGTGTATTTTAAAGTGTACAGAGTAATGTATTTAAAAAGATTTTTTTTAAAATGTAAAAAATACTGTTTTGGCTGATATATACATTTACGGTGTTTCATTGTGACTGAAACTGATTTTAACCCATTCATCATTTTACAGTCTTTTACTGTCATGGTTTAGCAGTTTTTCACCGTAAAATCTACAGACATGTTTTACAGTGCAGGCTTGAAGGTCATTCTTGCATTTTGTAGCTTTCAAGGATTTCACAGCCAATGAGCTTCAGTGAAGCTTCATTTTGTGATATTGTGACTGGGTTGTTCTTTTGGTAATTTGCAGTGTTTCCCCTCCGGTTCCGTTCTTTAAATGCTTATAAAAGCGGGCGAACGGAAACATTCCTACTTTTCACTCCTCTGGTTATCTAATCTGACACAGTGACGATCTCCAAACACAAAGATATCACACAGTCTGGTGTCCTTGGGGATTTTGGTTTGTTGTTTATAAATACTAACAATGTTATCTAATTTAAATCTCTTCTCTTCACATGCTTCATTTTATGATTTTGACATGATATGTTTCATGTGTTTCCTCTCCGGTTTTGATTTTTATTTCCTAACTTTAAATGCTCATAAAAACAGAAACATTCTTACTTTACCATCCTATGATTACATAATCTTGCACAGTGAGGAGATTTAAAGATACTATCAAGAAAATATCAGATGTTTAATGTCCATGATGATATTGATTTGTTGTTTACAAACACAAACTGCACTTTTTTTTCTGCTTTCTAATGTTGATCCAGTCTTTTGGTCAGGGTCATCTTTGGTTGCAGTTTATAGTTGAATTTGTAGAGTTTTTAGAGCAAACTTCCATAACATCATCACACAATTTCGTTGGACAATTTTCAGTTGGCGTAAAGTTTCATTGAGTCTTTTCTTCTTGTTTATCACAGAGGAAATCCTCAACGTTGTGCACATGTGTGACTTACAGCTCTGTTTCTCATTTCCTCACTGAAAGCCAGAGCAGCAGGTCTCCAGTGTGTGTGTGCGTGTGTGTGTGTGTGTGTGTGTGTGTGTGTGTGTGTGTGTGTGTGTGTGTACTTGTACTCCACTCATAGTGAGGACCAGGATTAGTTCTAAGTAACTGAGTGAGGACATTTTTGTGAAGTGAGGACATTTCAGGCGGACCTATGGGCGGGCTATGAATTCATTATGTTAATGAAGCGTCCTCAAAAAGATAGAAGTACAAAGATGTGTGTCTGTGTGTTCTTGTACTTCCTACATAGTGAGGACCATGGCTTTAACCAGCAAACTGAGGACATTTTTTCTTTAAAGGCCTGATTCATAGTTAAGACTTTATTTTAAGGTTCAGGTTATAATTAGCTTTAAGCTAGGTGGTTAGGGTTAGGCATTTAGTTGTAATGATTAAGGTTAGGGGTCTAATGCATTTGGTGAATACAGAGTCTTCACAAAGGTAGAAGGACAAGAGTGTGTGTGTGTGTGTGTGTGTGTGTTAATACTTAAGGGAGATGGTTTGCAGCTCTTATCAGAACAGCTCGGCCTGCTCGTGCAGATAACTTTTTGTTCTCGCTCCACAATCTGTCATCGCTGCTTTCATGCCGCGTGCAGGATCTCTGCAGACGATCTGTTTGTTCTGTTTGACTTGTGGCTGAGTTCAGGTTCAGCAGAGCACGCTGCATCTGTGTCACTCTTTTGTTTCAGATAGCAGCAATAAGTGCTTGTTTGTGCTGCTGCTGTGTGATTATTGAAAACTTTCTGGAGACATATGGTGCTATTTTAATCAAAGTTTAAATATTTTTAATCTCAAGCACCTGTGAACTCCAGAATAAACTCTCTGAACAAATGCAGGTTCTATATTAGAATTTGACTTAGACAGTCGTTATTTTCATTTAAGTTATACATACACTGTAAATGTATTATTCACAGTTCATCATTGTGTTTGATTTTTACAGTATAGTGCTGTATAATTTACAATAAAAATCGGTCTTTGTGACAAAATCACAGTAGTTAAAACATTACTGTTGAAAAAACACAGTAGACAGTGTAGTACTATGAAAAGTAGACTACTGTATTTTTCCATAATTTTGATCAGAATCAGTCCTATACTAATCCTGTTTAAATAATGAACTTAAAGTAAAGTTTTTCATACAAAACACAGTATGGAAATCAATTGTAAAACAGTAAATGTGTTAATATTATTTTATTTAGTGTATAGAGTAATTATTGCAATTACTAGTTATTTCTATATAAAGTAATGATGAAATTATTATCAAATTAACAGCATTGTTTACTGTGCCATATTGCCATACACAGTGCCATTAAAGATCACAATGTTTAAGTGATTCTTCATTCTTACTGTAAACAAATCAGTACTGTACAGTGTTTAATGATTTTTTTATGGTATAAAAAACATTACTGTAAATAAAAATACAGTACTTCTACTGTAAATAATAATTACAGTAAGTTACTTGTTAATTGCTGCCAATAAGTTACTGTAAAAATACAACATGGTCTCACAGGAATCCGTGAAATAGCCACGGATTTGCTTAACTCAAAATCTGTGGAATAGCCACGGAATCAGTCAAATTTCCGTGAAACTGACACGGATTTCGCTACAATGCAAGTTAATGACAGTCATATCCCGTGGCTATTCCAACATACAAAGTGATTATGTACATTCACTGAGTGAATATTTAGAAAATAAAACATATATTTCTCGCTAGAAATGTGATCAAAATCCATTTTAATGCAGAAACTAAGTCAAAATATTGATTTTTTTCACTAAAATTGAGAGAACTGTCCGCCATGTTTTTTGTTCTGACCGCCGGGACCTTGAAAGTCACGTGACTTGGAACAAACCAATAGGGAAAAAATATCCATGGAATAGCCACAGGATATAACTGTCATTAACTTGCATTGTAGCAAAATCTGTGTCAGCTTCACGGAAATTTGAGTGATTCCGTGGCTATTCCACGGATTTTGAGTTAAGCGAATTCGTGGCTATTTCACAGATTCCTGTGAGACCAGGTTCTGCTTTCAGTCTATATAAACGCTGTGGTGGGCACAAAAACAACGTGAGGTTCCTGAATGACACACGACTTAACGACACTTTTCAAGCTTCCCCTCCCTTCTTGTTCCTCACATACAGGCCTTTTAACCCACCTCTCCTTGAGGAGGAGGAGGAGGGCAGTGCCAGCTGGCACGCTAGAGAATGGAAACTGTGGGCCGCGTCGCTCCGGTAAGTTGAGCTCGGAGCATGGCTGGCAGAGAGAAGAAGCAGGCTCCGTCCTGCCATCCCTCTCACAGCTCGCGGCAGGGATGTCCCATTCTTCAGCTACTCTCCCTTCAGTGTCCTCCGTCATATGCTTGAGTTGTGCCCCTCGTCGGTTGTTCCCCGCTAATTAAATTTGTGCTTAGTTCTGTTGTGAAAGTGCAGAAGAAAAAACATCAATGCTAACCTCACCTGGAGTAGCATTGAGCGTTGTTGTAGATGCATGAAATATTGTGTTTTAACGTTGGATTAAAACAACAAAAAAAAGCTGCTTTTTGCTTTTTTCCAGTGCGAATTGTTGATAAGGAGAATCAACAATGCTTTTAAAGGGGCTGGAGAGCAGCTTGTATGAATGAGTCTTTCAAGGTTACTCTGTTTGGTGTTGTTTATTGATTTGGCTAATTATGCAGCATGTTTTTTTAGTTGTTTGCTCAGCCAGAGGCAATCTGCTTTCAAAAAACGGCTTTTCATCTCTAAGCCAGAAAGCAGATGGTGGAGGAATGTAGGCAGTCTGCCTGCCTCCTCTTTTTTTAGTTTTGTGTTTTTCTTGTAGTGCCGTATTTGTAAAATCTGTTACCTGGAATCACAAATACTGTGTCAGAGAATGCTTTTGTCTGGATTAGAAAGGTACACGTTAACAGCCAAACTTTAAATCTTAAATATGGACTCACAAAGAGGTAAAAGACTCTCTCATTTACTCAAGTGGCTCCCTACGACTGCTTTAGAATACAAAGCAGGGCAAACAATAAAACATACAGTCAAAGAAAAAAGCTACTAGATCTTTTAATCAGCCATTTATCACTGTCAGAAAAAAAGATATACCCTGAATCCATTAACAGAGTTTCTGGAAGCGTTCCCGTATTGGATGTGATGGAGGCTGCAGTGTGGATGAGGCCCGCTGGGATTGCAGTGCAGCTCAGCCTCTTAGTGCCGTATATATCTGTCGGGGGAATACTCTGCTGCTCTCTGAGGAGAAACAGTTCAGCAGCTTGCTCGATGCCATTCATCAGGTGTCTGGTAACGCTGATGTAAGGGAGGGTTTCGCTGCAGGGACGTCAGGAATAAGATGCAGATCTTCTTCTTACATCAGCTGCTCCGACTTGTTGTGTAAATCCTGGCAAAGTACATTTATTTGTAATTCTTTCAACAGCAATACAATCCAAAGTAATTCATGTACTGTATGAGATCATGAAGAGCCAGGTATTCAAGTGGATTCAACCTTCTGAGCACCAACAAGCTGTTTCATGGTGTTTTTTGCTCTTTTTTAAAATTGAATTCTTCGTGTCCTTGTATCTCACTACAATATAAAATATATATAAATCTATAAGTCCTGCAGCTCTATGGAATCAGCACAATAGTGGCTGAAAGTGGGAACAACTCAAACATGTCTTTGTGCAGAACAACACAGTTATAATGACAAAAATCATTGAAAAAAGAGAAAACTCCACATATATTGTACATATTGAAGTGTCGTCATGTTTCCAGCCTCTTCTGTCCTCTCCTCTCTGCTCTGTGTAAACAGATTTTCATGAATATTTGTCACGTGACCGTTGGTCTCAGAATCAATCATGTCTTCACAGTGTCGCTGAGGAGCAGAATTTAATGTTTTAACAGGATCTGGTTAGTGCAAACAGTTTATTTTTGGACACGTTTTAAATGACACATGTAGAATAAAGTGATACTGACAGAAATATCAACATTTTAAGCTTCATTTTGATCATTGTAACCAATGATCCGTTCAAGTATCGTTGGAAAGTTCAAATTTTGATGATAATGCCTGTTTTTACAGTTTCTTTCTATGATAAACTGTGTATTCTTGGCAATCTATTAAAGAAAACATAACTACATTGCCACTAAAAAGCTGACATTTATCTGCAGATTACAGCCACTATTTTCATTCTTGTCTTGATTGATGGACTTACTAACCTACAGAAAAGCTTCAGCAAGAGTTCTTTCAGTTGAAGGAGACTTTTAAACATGCCACCTTCAGCCGCATTATCTCTAACCATCAAACTCTCCTTGACCCATGCGGGGGGGATGGACATGTCCCGGCCCTGAATCTGCCTCCTGATTGGTATTCAGGCAGAGAGGGAGACATCTATCTTTCTCCTCCTCCTCTGGGCTGCTATTCCTCCTGTCACACATCATAAACACGATCTGATGAGGTCACTCCATGTACAAAACACACACCACAGACAGATAAACAGCACATGTGAACGTCCAGTTCACTGTGGCTTAAACAGAAAGCCCAGATGTTGCAGAGACAGGACGTGCTACAGTAATTAGCATGCCTGTGCTGCGTGCTGCAGGATTGATATGCAGTTCATGTCCGGATCAAGAATTCTGTTTGGTCTCGCTGGCTTTGGCTTGCTGCTTTGCTAGGAATCATCCCCCCCCCCCCCCCTCCTGTTGCTCATCTCCTGGTATTGCAGGGCTTGGAAATGATTCTCTCTCTCTTTCCCCTTGTTTCTTCATCCTTTCACCATATATCTTTCTGTTTCTAAGTCTTTGTCAGCCTTTTAAACCAAGTTCAGCTCAGCTTGAGTCAGCGTTATTGGAATAAATAGAAGGAAGAGACATGAGATTGATAGACTTTTAAAAAACATCTCTGTTAGTATGTTTTATTTGGCATTAAAGTAACTATAAGGAACTTTTATCTGTTTTTTAAACCTTTAGAAGACACGCATAAGCAAGCAAGACCAGCAACAAGAATATTGCTTTTTCTACATAGTTTCCATGGTGCCAAGTTCCTGGTTAGGTGTACTAAAAGACAATTTAAACAGTAAATAATTTATGTAAATGTTGGAAGTGAAGTAGTTAGGAGGACGACATGATTTCTGGAAGTGACATAGTTCAGTAAAAACATGATGCAGGAAGTTAAGTGATGTTTGAATCATATGGTTTACTTATGTTTTCACATGAGACACCAACGCCGTTCTCCTGGTGAAAGTCTGGGGTTTGTTTTGGCTTTTGTGTTTTATACTCTGCTTCGTTGTTATTCATAATTACTATGGCCACTAGAAGACAGTGGAGGACAGTCTCAAACGTAAATATGGGTCTAAAGCAGGCGGCAACCTCCGGCTCTGAGCAGGGAGGCAAACCAGGAAGTGCCTAAAGCTGCATTCTACCGAAAATACCAGCAGGGGGCGCTAAGTTTGGCTGCAAAAACATTCTGCCCATTCATTTCAGCGCAAAATTTGAAAACTTCTCACTTGATTTATACCTCAGAAATGTTTTTTAGGACACTATAGTCTCAATCCCTAGCAAAAAATCTTCTTCAAGACAATTTTATTTTAATAGTTCTAATAAGGGCCTCATTAAAAGAAAAAAGAAGAATGATTTGGGGCGTTTCTAGCTTTGATTGACAGGTCACTAACAAGGTGAGCTGTCATCAGGAGAGAAGCAGAACAATGCGTATCCACGACAACGTGTCATTAGAGTTATATATAATGTTATATAGAAATAAAAAAGGACGTTTACCGATTTAGTCTCATAACTTAAGTAACATTTTGTTTTGTTTTTCGCTAGCCAAAACTAACATCCCAGTTAATGCTCCAGCTAATGCTAACATGAATTAGCAGCAGCTTCTCTCAGTCAGGTTGAGGTGTAGAGAGGCTGTAGTCAGTGATCAGATCCCTCTCCTCCTCCACATCCAAATATGGTCTGCTTTCCATATTGGAAACAAGATGGCGACGAGTGTAATGATGAACTCAATGCTTCCAACGGGCCACAAACCAATGGGTGACGTCACGGTGACTACCTCAATTATTTATATACAGTCTATGGTCTAAAGGAAGTCTGGCGCTCATGGAAACACTCGTTTTGTCCACAGGCGCCGCCAAATTCAACACAAGTTCCTTCTTGCTGCTTTATGACTCAGTCATAGAGATATAGACAAAACAAGTGCAGATTACAAACAGTACAAATTGAATAAATAAAGCCACAGAACTTAGACACTAAGTTGATTAGATTGCATTTCTCTATAGAGACTATAAGACTGATCTAAGTCTAGTAAAGTGAATTCAAAGTAATAGTTATCATATAAATTTGTCTTATTTTTGAGTGTAAATTAAGGTTGAATTAAAAACTGAACATGCAGCACAAAGTAAGTACGTTGTGTTTGTATATATTTCTCCCAGAGAGAACAAGCAGTGATGAAATATTAAGTAAGAGGGGGACTGAGAGATCAGAGAGAAAACACATCTTTGTTCTATCGCTGGCAGTTTGTGGGTTTATTTTCTTGGAATACTGAACATGTTTAATTCAGTTTAGCTCAGGGAATAAAATAACAGAATAAATGACTTATATTATGATTAATAGCAGATAAGTTTGTGTACTTGAAATTAAAATAATTGGAAATGTTCCTAATGTTCAGTAACATGAGCAGCCCTTCAAAATAAAAGCATGCAAACATAACTTGCTCTGCTGCCTTTTCACTGCGGGGAACCATCATGCTGTGAACCGCCGCAGGGCTGGAGTAGCTTGATGCCCTTCATCTTCTGGTCCTTGACTTTAGCAGTGGAGCTCCCACATGGAGGCTAAAAGAGGGAATAAGGGAGCGAGGAGGCGAGGGCTCTTAAGTGGTGACCTCTTCCAGCGTCCGTTTCTCTGAGGCATGCTTGATTTCTAATGCAGTCAGCTGAAAAACTTGAAATGTCAACTTTGTCACAAATACCTCACAGTTAGTATTTTTGTGTCTACTTCTACATATAGTGGAGCGGCTAAGTGCTCATTTTTGGCAGAATCGTTCAGTTTATGATACAAGCGTGAAAATTGGCATGAACACACTCCATGGGTCACTTAACAAGAAAATTGTCCGAGACATTTGAAATTTTAAGATGGCGGCCATTTTTCAAGATGGCCGACACCTAAGTGGAGCAGTTAAGTGAGATAATGGTTTATTTGGTGATACTGCCATACAAATTGGCATAAGCACTCTCTGTTGGTCACTTGACAATAACCCACCCACAGTTACTTGAAATTCCAAGATGGCGGCCATTTTTCAAGATGGCTGACACCTTAGTGGAGCATTTAAGTGATATAATGGTTTATTTGGTGATACAAGCATAAAAATTGGCATGAACAGTCTCCATGGGTCACTTGACAATAAGCCACCCACAGTTACTTGGGTTGACAAAAAAAACACTCCCAGCCACTTGAAATTTCTATTTTCAAGATGGCCGCCCCCTTGATCCTCAAAAGATCAATTTTCTCATAGAAATGTATGAAGTTTTAACAAATCAAAATACAGTTGTGTTGATTTGTTGATCACAGACAGATTAGACAAGAGTGAGTATCTGCACTACCAGGGCAAACTGGTGATATATGACTGCTGTTAATCTCAGAGTGGGGTTCAATGTCAGCCAATTGTAAAGTTAGTCAAAGAACAGACGACAACTCTCTGAGTAGTTTTAGTTAATCGGGCGGTGTACAGATCGTACAGGGTAAAAATAGCATTGGATGAACGATCGGACTAAGTGTAGGGTTAAGGCATGAACTTAGTTGTATCCCACACATCAAAGTGTAGCAATGTAACATGGCCTATGTTAACACGCAACTGTACTTGCAAGTGCTACAGTTAAAACCGCTTTAAGTTCCCGCCCCATTGTATAGACAATTGGAGGAACAGTAAATGCCACATTAAAGTGGTGTACATCATCTGTAAACTGTAAACCTGAAGATTAATTTGAGATGCAGCCTAGCACTGTGAATCCAATAAACCTATTAAGGTTTATCCAGGTTAAGAACATTACATTTTTTCTTTCTGAAGTTGAAGTCTGAGTTCCATGCTCAACTATGTTCCACAAGTTGATACC
Organism: Centropristis striata; assembly: GCF_030273125.1. Lineage (NCBI taxonomy): Eukaryota > Metazoa > Chordata > Actinopteri > Perciformes > Serranidae > Centropristis > Centropristis striata. The sequence continues at coordinate 23,577,150 of NC_081527.1, read as the reverse complement.
ATTTGTTGTTGTTGCTGAATTAGGCAATTCTCTAATATCAAGAATGTATAAAAATGATCAAAACCCCTCCAGAATATTACATCAATATACCCAGACTTTTGTAACAACATAGAAAAATCCATGCTGTGATTTGTCTTCAAAAACCTTAGTCATTTTGGAGATTTAGTAATTTCAATGATTGGATAGCAAGCACTTCTGTTCTTAGTAGTGCTTAGAAACCATCAGCCCCATGGCAACCAGGGTCTGAATTTGTGATGGCCCAATAACTAGTTTTGTTCCAAATATACAGTTGCAAGAAAAGTTAATTCGGCATTAATTTGTCATAAAATGTGATCTGATTTGCATTTAAGTCCTGATTATGGACACAACGTACTTATCCTCATACCATGCAAACAATTATAATATTCCATGTTTTATTGAATATATATATATGAGACACTCTTAATGCTAGTAGAAAAAGTGAACCCTTTTGCTAATGACTCCATTAAGAGCTGATTGGAGTCAAGAGTTAGCAAACTTGAAGTCCTAATAATAAAATTAGATTTGAGTGAGGTGTAGAGATCCTTTGACATATAAAAAACACTCAAACATTTGAGTTTGCTATTCACAAGAAGCATCTGCCCATGTGAACCATGCCTCGCAAAAAAGAGATCTCTTCGAAGACCTGCGATCAAGAATTGTTTATTGCATCAGACTGTAACGGGTTACAAAGTAACCTCAAGACTTTAGGTATTCACCAGTCCACAGTTGGACAAATGGTCCACAAATAGAGATGATTTAGTACTGTGGCTACTCTTCCTAGAAGTGGGCGCCACCCAAGTTCACTCCAAAGGCACAACGCAGAAAGCTCAGTGAGGTAAAAAAGAATTCCAGTGTAACAAGTAAAGACTTGAAGGAGTCATTGGAACTGATTAACATTTCTAGTCATGAGTCTGCCACACAAGCAAAATTGAAAAGGTGTAGTGTCCTTGGCAGGACACTACGGAGGAAGAAACATAACTGCATGCCTGAAGTTTGCCAAAGAGCATTTTTCATGAAGAACATGCAACACTATGTATGGTTTAAAAAGGAGTCTACCACACCGAGGTGTGGCATCCATGGCAGCATACCAAGGAGGAAGTCGCTGATTTCCAAAGAAACATCACTGCATGCCTGAAGTTTGCCAAAGAGCATTTTTCATGAAGAACATGCAGCACTATGTATGGTTTAAAAAGGAGTCTACCACACCGAGGTGTGGCATCCATGGCAGCACACCAAGGAGGAAGTCGCTGATTTCCAAAGAAACATCACTGCATGCCTGAAGTTTGCCAAAGAGCAACCTGACACCCCATGACACTTTTCACAAAGAACACGCAGCAATAGGTGTGGTTTAAAAAGGGCCCTGCATTCCAATCTGAGAACATCATCCCAACAGTGAAGTGATGATGGAGGGAGCATCATGACTTGGGGCTGTTTTGCTGCCTCAGGGCCTGGGCCACTTACTTTTGTCAAGTGACCCACAGATACTGCTCGTGCCAGTTTTTATGCGTGTATCACCCAATAAACCATTGTGTCACTTAACTGCTCCACTAAGGTGTCGGCCATCTTGAAAAACGGCCGCCATCTTGGAATTTCAAGTAACTGTGGGTGGCTTATTGTCAAGTGACAAACAGAGCCTGCTCATGCCAATTTGTATGCTTGTATCACCAAATATACCATTATATCACTTAACTGCTTCACTAAGGTGTCGGCCATCTTGAAAAATGGCCGCCATCTTAAAATTTCAAATGTCTCGGACAATTTTCTTGTTAAGTGACCCATGGAGAGTGTTCATTCCAATTTTCACGCTTGTATCATAAACTGAACGATTATATCACTTAGCCGCTCCACTAATATACATAGATAACCGTGTAATGACCTTCCTCTTGTCTGTCCTTTTGTGAACTCATCTTTGGAAAATGTGGTTGATTATCATGCATATTTTACATTAAGCAGTTGGTTTTTTAATAACCTGGTGATTTCCAACCCCAAGTTTACTGAAAAGCCCTAGATTGTTTTGGGTTGGAGTTCAAGAAAGTTGCTTTTTTCCTCTCGTAAACATGACCTTTGCATAATCAAAAATAGCAAAATCATGCAACATTGTTTTTTTTTTTTTTTGATTGAACAAGACAAGATCCATTTTTCTTCCTTAGACTCAAACCGAGTGTTAGGAAGTAGTGAACTCCATAGTTTAGTTAAACTACATTTCACAGGAACTTAAGATAAAGATAAGATAAGATAAGATATTCCTTTTTTAGTCTAACAAAAGGAAAAATTTCAAGTGTTACAGCAGCAAAAGTGTATAGCAAAATAGAAAAGGCATCAATAAAATAACAATAAATAGTAAAGAAGCAGTATAAAAGTAGAGAAAAATTTAAAAAAAATTAGGAGCAATATGAACAATATAGACAGAACTTGTGACAGTTTTGTGACGCTATTTTCTGAAACTACAAATAATTTACCATTGCTTGTCTACTGTAACTGGTCTTTATCAGGGTATTCCAGGAATAGTTTTTATTGTTTTGAATCAGAATTTGTAAAACTAAACTTTAATATATTAGGTTTTCGTTAGTCTTAAGTACACTGTAAAAAATGTCTGTAGATTTCACGGTGAAAAACTGCTAATCCATGACAGTAAAAGACTAAAATGATAAATGGGTTAATTCAGTTCCAGTAACAATGAAACACCGTAAATGTACATATCTGCCAAAACAGTATTTTTTATATTTTGTTTTTGTTGAGAAAACTTCATTAGTCATCTGTAAAATACTCTGGCACCAATAATGTACTGTAATATGTATACAAGTCATCACATTTTTGCATTTATTTTTTTGTTAAAATATTTTTTCTCACTGTTAAATGTACTAAACACCATATCTCTAACAACGATATACTGTAATATTTAATGGTAAAATCTTTAATGTATGCAGTATTTTATTTTATTTTTTATTTTTTTTACAGTGTTTTGAGTATTGCTCTTTATTAACAAATGTTCAGGGAAGTAGTTGCTATTATAGAAGTTACCTGTAATGCTGCTTGGTGCAATCCCCCCACATTGTTAGAGAAAATAAAAAATACAAAACCAGTGCTGACAATACTTGAACTTTCCCATAAACAGTGTTTTTCTTTGATTGGGTACTTTTTGCGATAATTCAATTGGAGTTGGATTTCTTTAGCTGCAGTTTGACTTCTCTTGTTTTATTTAACCAAACTAGATTCCTCCCTTGGGTTGATTTACTGTAGTATAACTTTAACTTTGTAATTGGTAGTGCTTTAAGCAACCACTTGCATTTTAATTATATCATGTACTGTACACCACTTCCTGTGTCCCGGCAAAATAAAACCTCACATTTTCCATTTGGAGGCATTTCCAATCCTCATGAGCTCTGTGGCTGTTCTACATCTGAACCTGACCTCTGACCTTAAGGCAGTTACCGGGAGTTTCCCAAATGTCCAAATCCCTTAAAGGCAAAACTTTATCCTGACAGTATAAGATCAATCTTTACATGCTGTTCAACTGAATTGAACTGATTAAGAACTCAGTGAAAGACGCAGCCGGCTGCACACCTCACAGCACACTTCCCCTTTTTTGGATTCAGCACACATCTTCCTTCCTGCATCATTTCATGCTCCGACCACTCAAAGTAAAGTTCCCTTGGGCAGAACCATAAACACCGTTTGATGTTGTCGAACAGCAGCTGAGCCTCTTGAAAGAGGTAAATGTGAAAAATTTTGAGCCACGGTGGGAGCTTTGAAACACCAGGCGCAGCAGAAACACAATCTAAATGTAGCACAAAAAAACAACCTGAAAACGAGTGTTCAGGTGTGGGTGTTGATGGAATTGGAGTCCTTTTTTTTTCTTCAGAGAAAGGCGTTGCAGCGTGTGGTGGTGGCTCGTTCCAAACGAGAGGTTTGTGAGTTGTGCTGCTGGTTCTGCTGGATTTTCTCTGAATATTTGTAAGGTGTGACTGATCATTAAGGTTCAAACATCAGTTTCTTGAAAGTTTATTTGCAGGTAGTCAGTTACACACTGTAAAAAAACAACTGTTGTTTTTGCAGTAAAAACCGGCAGCTGTGGTTGCCAGAACTTTACCGTAATAAATACGGTAGAACTTATTTTAATATTACGGTAAAAAGATATTGGTACTGTTGATTTCACGTTTAAGATTGCCATTTTATTCCATTTTTTACCGTATGAATAAAAAGAAAATACTTTATAAATGGTGCATAAATTAAAGATTTTACCATTATATATTACAGTATATTTTTGTTAGAGATATGGTAATTTAGTATTTAACAGTTAGAAAAAGTGTTTTTTTACAAAAGATGAATGCAAAAATTACAGTGATGCTTGTATTTATTACAGTATATTTTTGTTACAAACACAGTGCCAGTGTATTTTACAGTAGAGTAATGTATTTAAAAAAAATAAATAAAAAAAAACCTGTAAAAAATACTGTTTTGGCTGATATATACATTTACAGTCTTTTACTGTCATGGTTTAGCAGTTTTTCACTGTAAAATCTACAGACATTTTTTACAGTGCAGATCATCCAACCTCAGATACTTGTGAGGGTTTTCAAAACAGGGTTTTCGCTGTGTGTTTTACTGTGTACTTTAATCTAGGAGCTAGTTTCTAAATGCTGCTGATAAATATGTCCATTAGAGTTGCATTCATTATTAATAAGTCTGAGAATAAATTGTTTTGAATAAACTGTATCTACAGGATTATACTTTAATTTGGCTGCAAAATGAAATTGCTTTTCTGTTACATTTTGTTCTTTTCTCACCCATGTTTTTTCTACTTGGACACAAATACCAAACTGGCTTCCACCCAACTTTGGATTTAATGGGAATTAGTTAGAAGATACCCATCAGTTTATTTAAAATCACAATACTTCATATGGTTTTGCCTTCAGCCTAGTGGAGTTTGCCTTAAATTTTACCTACAAGTTAAGACTCATATTGGTCTTTTTCCGACATTTACACTTCAACTGACAATTAAACACCTCAACTGCATACAACGCCTTTATTTAATTGACTTTTTGGCTTCAAATGACGCATTAACATCTTTCAGTAATTACTCTTCCACTGATACTTCAAAGCGTGCATTACCTTACATTTATTTAACTGACAGTTTAATTGTTTTCAGCATTTTGGCTTCAACTGACACCTCAGCAGTCTTCAGTTCTTACACTTTAACTGACATTTTCACAAGCACCTCAACAGTTTTTAGGATTCGCAACTCAGTTGACACCTCAGCTGCTCACAACATGTACATTTCATTCCATTAGTACATTATTTGAATGATAGTTCAACACTTCAACTTCTTTCAGCATTGGCACTTTCACTGACATTTCACCTAGCACCTGAATGTTTTTTAAATTTCCACTTCAAGTGACATCTCAGCTGCTTTCAGTAAGTCCAGTTTATCAAACATTTGAACCGCCACCTCAAAATGTAAGCATTTGGGCTTCAACTGACACCTCAACTGTTTTCAGCATTTACTTCATAATTTAACTGACATTTCAACTAGTCCCTCAATGTTTTTTTTAGGATTTTTACTTCAACTGATCTCAACTGCTGAAGATACATACATTACATCACAGTTATTTAACCGGAAACTCAACTGCTTTCAGCACTTGCAATTCAACTGACATTTCAGCTAGCACCTCTTTTTAGGATTTTCACTTTGACAGACACCTCAGCTGCTTTCAGCCCCTACAGTTTTCCTAACATCTAAACTACCACATCAACAGTTTTTAGGATGTCTACTTCAACTGTCAATTCAACTGCTTTAGGCATTTGCCCTTCCACTGACATTTTAAATGACACCTCAACTGCTTTCAGCTCTTACCCTTACCTGTCACTTCAACTGCTTTCACCACATTACTTTTCAATAGACCTAAACTAGTTTCAGAAGCTGCAGTCCAACTAAAACTTCTGCTCATTTTAGAGATTACACTTCAGTTGGCACTTCAATCCCATTTTATTGACTGAAAATGAGCTGACACTTCAACTACTTTTAGTTCTAGTACTTGAACTGTTTCTGCCAAATTACATTTCAGAAGAAAATTACTATTTTTTTTTAACCCTTTAGCAGTATTTGCAACTCCAATTTTACCAAAATAAGCCCATTTATAGTATTTTCTTGTGTTCTAATGTAACTCATGGTTTATTGGTCCTTATTATTATTATTATTATTATTATTATTATTATTATTATTATTATTATTAATAATAATATTATGATGTGATGTGATGTAACAGTGGGACATCTATTTAACTAACGACATAATTAACACCAAACTCTGTCACTTATCTCCACGTTCTATCTGGTCCTGGTTGTAAGAGTCCCCATTAAAATGTTTTAACAGCAGGATGTGTGGGGGTGTGGGGGAACTAACCAGGCCTTCCTTCCCTCCTCGATCCCCCCCGTTTTCTCACATCACAGAGAACCACTCTGCCCCTCCAGATGTCACCGGCTACACCAACAACACCGCCAACACCACCGACGGGATCCAGGTGGAGCGAGCCCCGGGCGCCGGCACCGCGGCCCAGAGGCAGACGCCCAAGTATGGCAACGCAGAGCTGATGGAGACCGGAGACGGTGAGTCAGGGCTGAGGGTGTTCAAGAGTCTGGGGGTCAATAACAATACCAAAAAGAAGACCAATAATCATCTATTAGTGGGGCGGCATAGCTAACCTATTGTTCATTTTGTGATAAAAGCGCCAAATTTGGTACATATGTAGCTTAATATATTTGGAAAAAGACTGGATATTGGGCCATTGCATATTTGCATTCTGATGTTTTAAAATTTCATTTTCCAAAATGGCGGCCAGCAGTTACAAGTAGATAGAACGCCTCCAAGCTGCTGTTCACATGGTAAATGGTAAATGGACCTGCACTTATATAGCGCTTCTCGAGTTGCTTTGCGACCACTCAAAGTGCTTTACACTACAGACTGCACTCATTCACCCATTCACACTCACATTCATACTGGTGGCAGAGGCTACCCTAAACGGTGCCACCTGCCACCATTGGGAATTCATTCTCACACTGATGAACACAGCATCTGGAGCAATTTGGGGTTCAGTTTCTTGCTCCGATTACTGGGCGAACGCTCTACCAAGGGAGCCACAACCGCCCCAATGTTTACAACACCCCAAATATTAATTACATAAAAGTTCAAGTTAAAATATGTTTTTTTGACAATGTAAAACAATAACAAATTAAAGAAAATGCAACAAAATGTGGAGATTACCTCTGCATGTTATTGTAATAAATGAACTCCCTGGCGTTCTGATGTTCTGTCCGTGGCACATTGGACTCATGGGCCAGCCGCCGGGCTCATGGGGCTGTAGTGGGCTTCACTTTCACATCGTATCTATCTTATGAAACTATCTTATGAAAAAAGATCTAAGCAATCCATTGGTAAAAAGCATGCCAGGATATCATATCAGGAAGTTGACGTAATACAGTGCAAAGTGAGCCTATATTAAAAATGGCTGCCACAGCAACCTGGGTCTGAGTTTGTGATGGCTTAATATCCAGTTTTGTTCCCAATCAACACATCTGCCAAATTTGGTGCTTTTATCACAAAATGAACAAGTGGTATGATATATTAAGCTATGCTGCTCCAATATATTATCTTCCAATATCTTCCTTTTTCAGACGATCATTACATTTTTGAAGCACAGTCAACAGGTTTTTAAGTCAGTACAAACTACGGCACATAAAGTGGGAATCAATATAATATTGAATGCATTAACGTAGAGTCTTCAGACTTTTTTGGTTTACAAATACAAATTTGAACAATTCATGAATCTAAAGGTTCAGGGTTTCAATGGACTGGCATCACCATCTCAATTACTTTTTGATTTCAAAGGTTTTGAGCGACAACCAAACAAGCCGTTTTAGTGTTTTTGTAATGGGGTGTTTGTTGGGTGCGAGATTCAATAAGGTCACAAAAATGTTGCCTTTATTTCCTTTGTCTGATCCACCTCAGCCCCAATAAGTTTATTAAGTCATAAAACCAATTTCATATCAACCAAAATAGATTTTTATTTTTTAAATTTACATATGAAAAAAGTTGACAAGATGAAAACGAGGGACATTTTCACTGTAATTGTAGTTAGTTTTAGTTAGTTTTGTAACCACAAAATACAGTTTCAGTTAATTATCATAGTATAGTTATAGTTTTCGCAAAAATGTTTTTTCAATTGTAGTTTTCGTTAGTTTTCGTTAACTATAATAACCTTGCAACCAAAATGTTTCTGAATAGAACTACAACCAAACAGAGCAACAAAACACAACCCCGACCAATCTAACCTTTCCAGGTTTTGCTCATCTTGTATATTTATCTTATACTCATCTTTATCTTATTTTACAAAAGGAAAATAATATCACACATATCTCAATCTTCATGTTCACTTCTATGATGAACCTTTTTTTTTTTTTTTGGATGACAATACATTAATCAACAAATCGGAGCTTCCAAAGTTCTCCCTTTGTCGCCCTATTCATCGTCCCTCAGTGTGGCTATTTCTGTCGACTTTTCAGAGATGAGTTAGAGCCAACGTTCATGGTGAGAACGTCAGTTTGCTGGTTCATAGTTTCATAATTCTGTCTCTGTGGGGGACGTGAAGCTGCAGCAGACGGAGTTATTCATCAGACTGTGTGATGGATGCCGATGTGGACGTAGACGATGAGCGCAGCAGCTTGACAGATCAGCTGCCAGAGTTTACAGATGGGAGCTGACTGAGATGTTTGACTGGAAGAGACACAACAAAGCTGGATAGGATTTCATGATCCTTGTATTACGTTACTCACAATGGGTTCTTTTTTTTTTTGCTGTTTTGTTTTCAGAGATTTGTTTGTTAGATTTCAGCAGATTTAACTTTTTTTATCTAGTGTTTGGAATCATTTCCCTGCTGTTACTGGCCTTTTTCCACCAGCCCACTTATTTCAGAGTTGGTGTTGGGCTCAATTTTAAACCTATAGAAAAGATATAATATGAAACTACAAGATCTGAGTCTATTGGTACTAACCATGTCATGATATGATATTAAGAGAACAGTAGTGCTCGGCATCCAGTCAAAGAAAATAAAGAAATCTCCAAAATGTCTAAAGTTTTTTAAACGAAATCACAGCATGGATTTTCTATGTTGTTCCAAAGGTCTTGTTGTATTGACGTAATACTCTGGAGGATTTTTGACCATTTTTGACCACCATACATTCTTGAATTTAATAAAAAAGCCTAATTCAGAAGTAAATGTGTGTAACAAATGGTATGAACCCAGAAATTGCTGTAATGGGACATAGTTGAGCATCAAAATGAACTTCAGAAAGCCAAACATTAATGTTCTGAACCTGATACACCATAAAAGATTTACCTAATTGATTAATGAAGTCGTTTTTATTTTAGATTTTTGACCAGAACACCTTGACACACAGTGCCAAACTGCATATCAAATTAATCTTCAGGTTCCTTGTTGGTGGTTAATTTTGTCTGCATCACTAATGTGGAACATGAGCTGCTTTAAATTATGTTAGACAGCTTAGTTACAGTAAGAAAAAAAAAACTTGAGAGGAGTCATTACTATGAGCTACAGCTCACATCTACAAGTAAGTCGATTGGCTGTTTAGGGGGATTGAATCAAACTGCAAAAACACACAAGTTCTGCAAATAATGAGTATATTTCACTTTGCATTCAGTTTGAACACCTTCCAGCAGTTAATGAATAACATTCTCAAGGAAGTCAGCAAAACCTCCAGTAAATGCACCATTTGTCTGCTATGTGTTACCCACTTAAAGTCTCTGCATTGGCTACCTGTGCGTATCAGAATCGATTTTAAGATTCTTTTACTGGTTTATACATCTCTTAATGGTCTTAGTCCAGCCTATTTATCTGATTTACTTTTATCCTATGAACCCTCGAGGACCCACATGTCTACTGGGAGTGGCCTTTTAATAATACCAAAAGTAAGAACTAAAACCCACGGGGAGGTGTCGTTTTCTCACTGTGGTCCACGTCTGTGCAACAGCCTCCCTGAAGACCTGAGGCCATCAGAGACTGTTCATATTTTTAAGAGCAAACTGAAGACTTATCTTTTTAACTTGGCTTTTATCTGAACCATTTCTAGAGATTTTTCTGCTCATGCATCTTAGTGTTATTACATCTTCTCTTTTATTTATTAATTTATTTGCTACTATTTATTAGTCTATTTATATATATATATATATATTATCATGCTCTAGTTCTTAATTATTTATTTATTGTTTTATCTTTTTTATCTAGCTTTTTATTTTATTTTATTTTATTTATATATATATATATATATATATATATATATATATATACTTTCCATTGTCATTATTGACTTTTACTTTTTTTTATTATTATTATTATATATCTTTTTATCTTATTTTATTTTATTTTATCTTACTTTATTCTTTATCTAATTTATTTCTAAGCTGCCTCCAGTGTTTCCTCACTGCTCCATGTTGAGATGGAGCTTCCTCAGTTCCTCAGTTTGTGCTTTGTTTTTAATAGGATGGGTGGATGAAGGTGGGTGGGGATGGAGGCTTGGGGATGGGCGCAGGGTGTTTGTTTCTATGTTTCGTTATCTTTTTATTATTATTGTTTTCTCCTTTTTTTTTAATGTAAAGCGCTTTGTGTTGCATCTCTCTTGTATGAAAAGTGCTCTACAAATAACATTGACTTACATTTCTTCACGTCAGCTTGATGGAATCAGAATAGAAAGTTCACCAGAGGACTGAGGGACTGAAAGAGCTCCTGCCTGTTGCATGCAGAGACGTACACTACCTGCCTCTGCAGGATTTAACAGCACGCTGACTTCTTCATGGACATTTTGCCAACATTCAGTAATGTGTTTGGCTCACCCAGCCGCCCTGACCAAGTCTGCCAAAACATCTATTTGCCTGCAGATGTCAGTACTCAGACTGCCGTCCCACCTCTCCGTCTTAGAGCTTTGCACTCTGTCACAGTTGGGTTCAAAATCAGCCTTAATGAAAGAGCAATTTGTACCTCATCTTGTATGCCGTTTTCACGTCTCTGCCGTCACAGAGTGTCATGTTGAAGCGGCGGCTCCGTTGATTGCTCACTCGAGGAAAAAACGTGCCACTTTAATGTGGGTTTAGAACTGGGGGATGTTTTGTGTGTGAGAGATGAAGCAGAGAAGCACTCAGGATATCACTCAGTGGAATGTGACTACTTCAACACCTGTGAAAGCACAATTAGGAGTTTTATCTCAGGCGTTGATGTATGTGTGTGTTCGTCCTCTGCAGGTGTTCCAGTCAGCAGCAGAGTTTCAGCCAAAATTCAGCAACTCGTCAACACTCTGAAGAGACCCAAACGGCCGCCGCTAAGAGAGTTTTTTGTCGACGATTTTGAGGAGCTTCTGGAAGGTAACAACTGCACTACTTTTATTTTGAAAATATTTCAAGCTACATCTGAAGGGTCCTTTAAAAAAACAACTTTGTTGCTTTCTATTTTATATGTTGTGCCATACTAAATAACCTGGTTTTGTCTAATGCTTTATGGATTGTTAGTTCAATTCAATTTTCAATTAAATTGGCTTTATTGGCATGACGTAACACTGTACATATTGCCAAAGCAAGTGTCAGAAGTAAAAAAAAAAAAAGATAACAGTAAGGAAAGTAATGTTTACAATAAATTAATTATAATTCTATTATTCGTTTTAAAGGAATTAAGAAAAAAACAAACTAATAACAATAAAAGAAAGCAATTACAATCAATCTATCATTCATTAGTACTAGTATTGTTAGTACTCAGATCTTGTAAAAGTAGCAGTGAAGAAATACTCTTGTTTGATACAAGTAAAAGTCACACGGTTAAAGTTTTACTTAAGTAAAAGTACAAAAGTATTGGCATCAAAATAGGGCTGCATGTCTCAATATACAAATGCTTGCTCAGTCAACTGTGAGCTGATGCTAGTGGGCATTTTAATTTCCGATGGAGTATCGATAGTATATATAGTATGTAAAGTATAGAGAATAATCCACACAATTAAGTTACTTGAGCCAGGCTTGTTAGCACTCTTTTCTCCCATGTCTGCTTTGTGACAAAGATAGAAAGTAACTGATGCATATTTGGTTTTGTTTCCAGCATCGAACGCTGCAGAGCCAGAAGTTTATTCATAATTTAAGCATGAAAAGCACATGTTGGAAAGGCTAAGCATGGTTCAGTATGCCACAAAAAATGTCATTAACCTTGTATTTTGCTTAATTAAACACTAAATTGCTTCAAATGAGCGTTGTCTGTGATACAGTAATAATAACAACATGGAGTAAAAGCTGCATTATTTATAATGCCCATTGTCTTAAATTACATATGATTTTGAAAGTTTTACTACTTATAACATAACTGTATGGATAGTGGTTGTTAAATCAGCGAGGCCTGGTTATTAAATGTTTAAGCAGTGTTTTAAATTAGGTTTTAAAAAAGATAAGAGTATCTGTTATCTATGCATATAAATATGTAAGAAGCTCGTCTGTCAGTTGGGAGTAACTGCAGTGTGGATGGTGGATGGCATTAATTGTTAAAACTGTCAACAAACTCTCTCTCTCCTCTTCTGTTATCCTCCTCTAGTCCAGCAGCCAGATCCCAACCAGCCCAAGGCGGAGGGGGCCCAGATGGTGGCCATGCAGGGTGAGCAGCTGGGTGTGGTAACCAACTGGCCCCCGTCTCTGGAGGCGGCTCTGCAGAGGTGGGGCACCATCTCTCCGAAGGCCCCCTGCCTGACCACCATGGACACCAATGGCAAGCCGCTCTACGTGCTCACCTACGGTAAGCAGAGAGTCACGCGTTGGTCGATCTGGCAATTGTGCAAGGTTTTGCTTAAAGTCCCGTTCCAGAGACATTTTCAAAAAACTCTTTGCTATGATTAACACCTCTAATGGTGGGTTCCCGGGAGGCATCCTTACCAGATGCCCAAACCACCTCAACTGGCTCCTTTTGACGCGAAGGAGCAGCGGCTCTACTCCGCGCTCCCTCCGGATGTCTGAGCTCCTCACCCTATCTCTAAGGCTGAGCCCAGCCACCCTACGGAGGAAGCTCATTTCAGCCGCTTGTATCCTGCCTCCCGGGCGCCTCCCGTTAGAGGTGTTCCGGGCACGTCCAACTGGTAGGAGGCCCCGGGGAAGACCCAGAACACGGTGGAGGGATTATATCTCTCTCCTGGCCTGGGAACGCCTCGGGGTCCCCCAGGAGGAGCTGGACGTGTGGCTGGGGAGAGGGACGTCTGGAATGCACTGCTTAACCTGCTGCCCCCGCGACCCGGCCCCGGATAAGCGGAGTAAAATGGATGGATGGATGGATGGATGGATGCTCTGATTATAATTTAGATTTTTCCAGCTTGTAATTGGCAGTAGCTGTGTGTTTTCTCTGTTCCCTCTGCGCTGGAGGTTTAAGGGTTGTTTTTTATGGCTTAAACATATTAGACAGTGATTGGCTTTCAAAGTTGTTACCTACCAAATCTAAGTTGCCCGGCAAACGTTTGAATCTCAGATTTTTGAAAAAACACCTCCCCCTTGAGTAGAGATATGAAAACACATCTCTAATGACACATTTTGCACAGATACAAGTGAAGATCAGACTTTATAGAGATCAAAAACAAAAGAAAAAACACATTTCTAAGTGGCGGGGGACTAGCCATAGAAGACCTTTGTCTAAATAAAATGGTCCAAATTTTGATTGAAATCAGGACTTACAGTAGATGATCAGGAAACAAGTAAACAAGCTTACAAAAAAGACAGTTTTCAATAATCATGTCCTCATTAGTTGACTACATGACCGAAAATCAGTCATCCTCATTAATAAGATGTCATAACATACAGATAAATACTAAAAATTGCTTTTGTACTATATGAATACATCAAAGTTTCCCTCGGAATTGCTTTCTGTTTTTTCTGCACATATGGTGGCTCTCAGAAGCTTATTAACTGAAGCACCAAACAATGTTCGACACCCGCTGTGTGAGCATAATTCCACTAATGGCAGCCAGACAGAGCGCTAAGCACATTAGTGAAAGTGTGACAAAAAAGACTCTTTCAAGAAAGCTGCTCTGCTACAGAAGAAGGGAAAGTTTTTTTTTATATCCCAGAAGGCTATATTTTGAGAATATGCTTTTAAATGAATTATTTTTGAGGGAATATTACCTAAATGACTCAAAGGACGCTCTGTGAAGGTCAAACTTCTTTTGTGCTGACTTTGTGGGACTCATGGATTACACTCTTTACTTTATGTTTGAGGCTTTTACTTGGATTTCTAGAAGTTTTGGCTGCAATATCATGAATGAACAGTTTAACCCTTTTATGCACAACATATTGACACACCTTCTAATGCACAACACGGGTCAAAAATTACCCACATTCATTTCCCATGTTATTTCATGCTTGCTGTGTGTTTCTGTGCTCTATATTTTGATATCAACTTATTTTATGATTTAATATTCCAAGTATTCTTTAAATATCTTGTTTTCGATTTTGCTTCTCATTCTTTATGAAGGAAAAATGTTTTTGTATTATTACATAGCTAACTATTTGGCTAAGTAGCTTGCTGAGCTAACTACTTAGCCAAGAAGTTAGCTAAGTAGTTAGCTTAGCAAGCTACTTACCTTAATACTTAGCCAAGAAGTTAGCTTAGTAGTTAGCTTAACAAGCTACATAGCTAAATGCTTAGCCAAGAAGTTAGCTAAGTAGTTAGCTTAACAAGCTACATAGCTAAATACTTAGCCAAGAAGTTACCTAAGTAGTTAGCTTGGCAAGCTACTTAGCTAAATATTTAGCCAAGAAGTTAGTTAAGTAGTTATCTTAACAAGCTACTTAGCTTTAAAAAAAAATGGATACAGGTAATTTTTGACCCATGTTGTGCATTGGAAGGATAGTGACACAAAACGGGATTTTATTCAAAAATTAATAAAGGAAAACATAAAAATTAGGATGTATGATGGCCAAAAACAAACTAATTGAGGAAAACCTGGAATACTGAATGATGAAAGTAATTTATTGCAAAGATATAGAAACGTGAAGAAATCTTACACAAAAAATAAATCACGATTAACATCGAGGTTAAAAGTTCACAGAATAGAAAAGACAAAGAGGTTACCCATGAGAGCAGGTCTGGGTTGTTTTCAACCACTGTTTAAGGGTCTTTTTTTAAGTGGTGTAGCTGTCACAGTTTCTAATATGAGCTAGCAGCGACTGTGTTCCTCTGATGGACACCACCATTTGACCAAATTTAGTTCTGCACCGTTGTATGTCACAATCTCCCCTAGTCAGTGCTCTGGTGTTTACTCTAGGGGATTTTTTCTTTATGAAATCCTGTAATGGTGGAGGGGCTAGTCCATGCAGAACCTTAAAAATGAGACAAAGATCCAAAAACACTTATTACTGCACTGCTTGTAAAACATGGACAGGTTTGTGAAAGGCCTTCCCTTTGTTGGGGAAGAACAAGTATGGAAGCCACTGACTTAATGTAGGACAACACAGAGGGTCTTGGCTCTTCTGTTTGTAGTTTGCATGTTCTCCTGTGTCAGTGTGGGTTCTCTCCGGGTCCTCCGACTTCCTCCCACAGTCCACAAACATGCACCTGAATTACCTGTAGGAGTGAATGAGAGTGTGAGTGGTTGTCTGTCTCTATGTGTCTGGAGACTTGTCCAGGGTGTACCCTGCCTCTCACCCAGTGTTACCTGGGATCGGCTCCAGCCTCCTGCGACCCAAGTTTGGATAAGCGGTTAAGGAGAATGAATTAATGACTTATTGTGTTTCCTGCAACAAGCTGCAGCACAGTCCCTCCGTCTGTTCTTGTCGAGCTGCTGTGAAATTAATCAAGCATGATTGGAAATGTCGGGATCATGAAAACGTACTGACAGTTAACAGTGTTTGAGAAATATAAAATCTTCTTCTGCTCATTACGTGGGGTTATAGTTAACATCATGTCACACATTTAAGTGACAATACTGCAGCTCAGGGATGGGCAACTTAAATGCTGGAGGGGGCCACAATTTTTCATCGGCACTACCACAGGGCCACTTATATGACCGTGCACTAAAACAGATATGATGAAACTGCAATTTAAAATACGTTTACAGTGCAGTAACTTGCTACATGCTCAAATGCATGTATAACAGTATAAATAGGAATACAAAAGGTTTGAAGCAAATAAAAAAAACACTTACTGTGATTTTTCTTTTCAGTGCAAGAACAGCAGACCAACATTAATTGCAAGAAGTAATTTTGTGCATTTTTACACTGCACTTTTAAGATTTCATGCTCAAATGCATGTAGTTGTACTGAGGGCCACTTCAAGTGAGGGCGAGGGTCGTATGCGGCCCCAGGGCCTCCAGTTGCCCATCCCTGTTAATCACCGCACTGCCTGATGTTAAAGACACTAAAGTTGTGCGTCAGTATAAGACACTGAAGGCTGTGACAAACTGTAGGTATTTGAGGACCTGAGAATGAGAACGTTTTGGGTTATTTGTCAAGTTAAACACACATCTGTTAGTGTTGTTGTGGCGTTATTAACAGGTGAAGTCTGACACTCAACTGTAAATTCTTACGCCAGAGGCATATCTCTTCCACAGAAGTATAAATCAGAAAAACTAAATAAATGTGAGCAGCCACTAGTGAGAAGGCAAACACACAGCATGGTAAAAAAAAAAGTAATAAATGATCCAAAACATG
This sequence comes from Centropristis striata, assembly GCF_030273125.1. Taxonomy (NCBI): domain Eukaryota; kingdom Metazoa; phylum Chordata; class Actinopteri; order Perciformes; family Serranidae; genus Centropristis; species Centropristis striata. The sequence continues at coordinate 23,560,403 of NC_081527.1, read as the reverse complement.
TATCAAGCGTCTCGCCTGCAGCGTGCTGTCGTCCCAGCTCCCCTAACACGCTCACTGCAGCTGAATCACACCGCAGTTTAAGTCTGCATTCAAATTGGAACAAACTCTTTTGTTCAGCAGCTGAAGGCTGCAGATCCCAGTTATTCATCTCCCCGAACGACAGCAGAGAAAATGGCTCTGGGTCTGGAGGGTGTAAAGAGATTTAGTCGAAGTGAACGGAGCCGCCTCTCTCAGGTCCTCATGAATTTAGAGTCGGACCTCCCCGCTGCACAGCGGACAGAATCAAGACACAGAGGGGACTCGCAAACACACAAATCACACATTTTAATGCATGTGAACTCAAACTCACATTTTAAAGTTTAGAGCTGAAAGAAGTCAAATTTAACTACACTATGTCCCAGAACGACCATAAAAAAGACTTCAAAGTCATTATTCTTTTTGCTCTTCAGAAAAAAGTCAAGATACTAGTTATGCAATTTTATAAAGTATCAAAGTATTAAAGGTGAAGAAGAATCAAAGGTCCATTTACTAGATTTTCATCACCAAAAAGAGCTGGCTGTGGTATTTTATTACTATTCCATTATTTAGTAGAGTTTTGATTTGATTTATCTCCAGTTTTAAGTCTTTTCATGTTTTTATATTAGTTTATGGAGAAGAAAAATTGAAATAAGAAGGGAATTAAAAAAGGAGAGACAGTGGACTGGAAATAAAAGGAAATCAGAAGATAATGGGTATAAAAGAAAGCAGAATTGATGAGGGATCAGGGACCGGGACGCAAAGTTTAGGGAGCAAAGAAAAAATAGTATAACTGTAGTTTTAAGTTTGTGGTTGTGTCATTTCACCCTTAGTAAAACATGCAACATGCAGTATTTCCTTTGAAACGTAGCAGAGCAAAAAGCTGAAATCATCTTTTAAGTTCTTTATCAAGTTTTATCTGAAGTACTTCAAGTTTGTACCACACACACGATTAGAAACTTTATATTTATCCGGAGAACATCAACTTTATTCAAAGGCGTAAAAAGTTTGTGTGTAGTTTGTAGTGTGTGTGTGTGTGCGTGTGTGTGTGTGTGTGTGACTGTACAAACTGATTTGTGAGAATTGAGCTTGCAGCTGATGATGAGGCGATATGTGCTCACCAGACTGTGAAATGTCTTCAGCCAGCACTCAGGAGTCCGCCACCAGAGAGACAACAACATGGTGAGACTGTGTGTGTGTGTGTGTGTGTGTGTGTGTGTGTGTGTGGTGTGCAGTGCTGAATCTAAATCTAAGTCTTCATCTTCCGTTATCTCTCATTCCTGTGGTGTCTTTCTCTTTGATGTCGGCCGACAAGGACAAACTTGTTTTGTTTCTTCCTGTCGACTCGTCCTCCTCTGCCTCCGCCCCCCCGGAGAACAGAGAGAATCCATGATGCTGAGTTCTCCCGCTGTCCTTAAACTCAACTCGTACCACGCTGCACTGCAGATAACCTCACATTATTGGCAGGAGAGAAGCATATTTCAGTACACATTTAAAGAAGTTTTACAGGAGCCCAGAGAGTCTCAGGGAGCTCTGAGCCTGTGTAAACAGCATGACTCGAGTTATTTATCAGTGAATCACGACATCGATTAAAACTGTTTGGATTCCCGTGCTGCACGAGGAGGACACACAAACTCTTACAGCTCCGTGTGATGTGTTTTGATCTCTTTTTTTTGATTATCCTTTGTGTGCACATCTGCTTTTGTTTACAGTTTTCTAAAAACTACAAATGGTTTTAAAATTACAAAATGAAATGTCCTTCCAATAACTTTGCAGGATCTGCTTTCCTCGCTATTTTTGATGAACTGGTGCAGTGCCTGTAGGAAGTATGTGTTCATATAGTGCGAGATTGTATTTTGTAGGTAATACTAATGCCTCTTGCTAGTGTAACCTTAAATAACACAGAAACGCTATCTTTCTGTCCGTATTATGCTTTGCTGTCAGTTAATAAAGTTTTGTTTTTACTGTTTTCAATGGATCAAACTGATGCGGAAGAAAGGCCTTAAATCTCTGCTTAGCATGCTAATGCTGAGATAGCACATTGCACAGTATGCATGAACCCAATTTGCTGATATACTATATTGCAATTGCAATTGTAAGTTTCTCATATCAAATGATTATGGGCATTTCACTAAGCAACATGAATGTCATCCCTGAATTACATAGTAATGCAACATAAGAAGTGAATAAAGCTAAATCTCCGCTTAGCATGCTAATCACGAATAACAGAATTTGCACATTACATGCAGACCATTACAACGTCTGCAACTCCATAAAACACTTACTTTTCATAAGGTACCACACCATCCAGCACATACACATTGAACATTGATATTCACTGGAAACTATTAGAATATTATTGGAAAATCGAACCTTGTAGCGCATTTTAAAACTCCTAAAGATAGGTAGGCTAGACTTACAGATGAGATGAGTCAGGGTGTAAATCCAGAGTGAATTGTGTTACTGACCAGCTGTAGGCCTATCACACAATGGGGCGGAGCTCCTCTAAAAGACGTCCAATCAGAAACAGTGCAATGTTGCAACACGTCCTATGTAAATAATGATATTTCTTACTTCGTGCCATGCACAAGCCACATATAGGACCATGCACTTAACCAGATATGATGAAACTGCAATTTTAAATATGTTTAGAGTGCAGTAACACAGTTAATGCTCAAATGCATATATAACAGTATAAATAGGAATACAAAAGGTTTGAAGCAAATAAAAAATAACCACTTACTGTGATTCCTTTTTTTTAGTGCAAGAACAGCAGGCCAACATTAATTGCAAGAAGTAATTTCGTGCATTTTTATACTGCATTTTTAAGATTTCATGCTTAAATTTATGTAGTTGTACTGAGGGCCACTTCAAGTGAGGGTGCGGGCCGTATGCGGCCCCCGGGCCTCCAGTTACCCATCCCTCCCCTAGACACACACACACACACACACACACACACACACACACAGCCAGTTGATTATCCATGATATTCCGTTATCATAACATCAGTGGCATGAATTGGTCTTTAAATTACAATTATATATTTTATTGCATTAATTTCAATTGTTAATTTGACAGACCTACCCAATGTATGTGAAATATTGTCCCAGTGCAGAAATGTTATCCTTTTGATTCAAACACCATATGACCTCTTGTCTGTCAGAAAGAACCAGTTTTGTCTCTGTTTTGTTTCTGGGAGTAGCTGCAGCTGTCAAATGGCAAATATCTAATATCAGAACAAAAGCACCCTTCTCAATTACATTAAACGAGATGATTGGGCAGTCTCCTTCCCCTCTCTCCTTCTCCTCGGTTTGAGGAGATAAAAGGCTGCTGGTTGAGCCTTTCATGAGTTGGTTGCGTAATGTCATCCTAAAAAAACCAGACCTCAGCTCTGCACAGAAACACTCTGATTACATCTCCAGCTCTCTGATTTGGACTCTTCTGCAGTTCAGCGGGAGACAGACTTTCTAACATGCCCACAGGAATCCTCTCCTCTGATTGTTGTCTGATGTTGTCCAGGCTGCTTGTCACCTGCACTGCAAAAAAATAAAAAGTTGGGTGAACTCAAAATTTCAAGGCAACAAACTTCGATAAAATTTTAAGTTGGACAATTAAACTAAATATTTTAAGTTTTGTTTTTGAGTTTGCTCAACTCTGAATTCAGATTTTTGTCAACTCAACTGTAAGATGTACAAACATATAATTTTACATTGTAATAACTTTTCCTCCTTACTTCTGCTAACTTCTGCAATGTGCTGAATTGGCACGATTGTAATGCTGCTATGAAATGTCAGCTAATGTTGCGACCACAATTTTGAGCACCAGTTACAAGCTGCTCTTGTAGCTGTAACAAGCAGCGCTGCTAGCATCAGTTAGCCGCTAGCATCAGTTAGCCGCTAGCTTTCGCTAATGACCGAATTTCACTGCTTGACCGCATTTCACAACAAAGAAATAAGAGTTAGCAGAACTATTGTCTTGTTGTGAACCACAACTTAAAGATATAAGTAACAACAACTCACAAACTTTTGTTTTTGAGCAGACAACTGGCTTCCTTTGTTGTGCTAACTTACATTATTGCCCTAAATGTCAATAATTTATATTTCCAAGTTTTACCAACTTAAATCACTGTTTTAGGCAAAAAAATACAAGTTGGCTATTTTGCAGTGTGCAGGGTTCCGACTGTTACTGTGGAAGGACGTATTATTCAGTATGGCTTTATTCAGAATAATAAGTAGCCACTTGCTTTCTTGTTACCACAGTAAGCTGGCTGTCCTGGTGGGATTAAACATATCATTACTTCTTTGTATTAAAGGAACAAAAGCATACTTACTACAACTTTTGTAATATTACGCTAAAATTATATTAGCACTGTTGAATTCCTGTTTAAGATTGCCTTTTTATTCCATATTTTACCGTAAAAAGTAAAACGTTTTTCCATCAAAAGAAACACTGTTTTGCCATATAATTGACAAGAAAATACTTTATAAATGCTGCATAAATTAAAGATTATACCATAAAATATTACAGTACACTACTTTTGCATGACTTCCACTAAAAATAACTGAAATACAACTAGTGAGTTACAATTAGGCTTGGTGGTATCTCTTTTGTCATACTGGCATACCTTTCTGAGCACAGGATTACACGGTATATGATGATATTTGTGTTTGTGTTTAACCCTCTGAACACTATATACACAATTTATCGTAGAGAGAAACTGTAAAAACAGGCATTACTGTTGAGTCAAAAAGATCAGGGTGACAAAAGTGAAGTAGAAAAAGTGATTAAAATAAAGCTGAAAATTTTTGGTATATCTGTTGAAATCACTTTATTCTACATGTCTCATTTAAAACCTCACCAAAAATAAAGAATGCAGAGTAACTACATCCTGTTAAAATCTGAAATGTGATTACTCCTGCACTGTAAATAATCACTGTGAAATCTACAGTTATTTACTGTATTATTCTATATTAAAAAATCAGTGTCTCATTTTTATTTTTTTACAGTAAAGAAACCAGAATTGTAAATAAAACTAAAATCAGTGTTTAATTGCTTTTTTTTTAAATTTACCGTATAAAAACAGTACCGTAAATAAAAATACAGTAGTTCTACTGTAAAAAATAATTACAGTAAGTTACTTGTTAATTGCTGCCAATAAGTTACTGTAAAAATCACAGTAAATTCTTTACAGTGTGGAATCCCTAATACAGTTTAAATGGAAATATCCACTTTGTACTCCTTGAAGACACAAATGCAGCTTTTAATTCTGAATGAATGAATTAAATTCTGCTTTAAAATGTCTCTTTCTATCCACTGTAGTCACACCTTCCGTAACCAAGCCGCTGCTGTTTTGCCTTTCTTTGCCATTTCTGTTGTTTTTCTCTCCTAACTGTCTATTCTCCTCGTGGGATCCCGAAGCTCTCCGTTTCTTCAATTCATTAGCTCTGACAAACATCAGAAAAACCTCATTTAGCGTGAAAAACAATGAGGAATTCACGCTGGATTGCTCATGCATAATATCTGCGTCTGCCAGTCTGAATTAGGGGAAAGAGAAGAAAAAAAGAAGCAAAGGATGGAAATTGATTCTTTTGTTGTGAGTTTCTGCATTAATGAACAGAGCCAACGGTGCCTGGCGGGTGAAATGAAACTGATTGGAAAGATGAGATAATATTTTATATACAAGGTAATATTTAAAGGAACAGTTATTCTGACAAAGTGGAAGTAATCCTCAAGTTGTATAAAAGTGGTTTATGCTGCCTAAAGCTGCACGAGCACCAGAATTAAACCTAAATACATTCATCAAGATACCAAAAAAGCCTTTTTCACTGTAATCATATACTGATGTGGCTTGTGTGACTTCCTCTCATGTGCTGTGGTTTTCTCTGTGTGCAAAGTTTAACTGTACATGGATCCAATTACTGAACAGTCGTGAGGCCGCTTTGGTTTGCTGGATGTTATGAAATGTGTGTGATCATCTCCATACCAGAGCAGCCGCGAGGTGAAATAATGTGTTTTAACATCGAGTGTCATGTCAGAGCAGTAATGTCTCACATATGGGGACTCATTATGTCATCCTTTGTTGCACCATACAGTCATAAAACAGTTCAACAAGGACATTTGTTCTTTTTAACAGGTTTCCTGACAATCACTTTGATTTTTTTCCTCATAAATTAGCCATCATAGGTCATTTCTAACGTCAACAGAGGTTTTTTTGTTCCCTCCCTGTATGCTTTCTATTATTTCATAATAATAATATTTTTCTCTTAATCTGCCTTTAGGAAAACTGTGGTCCAGAAGTGTGAAGGTGGCCTACAACCTGCTGCACAAACTGGGAACCAAACAGGAACCACTCGTCAGACCTGGAGACCGGGTGAGTCAAAAGAAAAACAAGAAACTGGTGATTAAAAAAAAAAAACAGACCCTCTTGGTGTCACGTGCAACAGCATCCAGGATAACCTACCCGCGCAGACATTCATTGCATCAGAGAAATTCTGTTTTTATTTACATCAGAGGGAATTTTGAGCAATTTCAGGGTCTCCGATGAAACATACCCTTCTTGCTGCAGCCGCAGTCTCGGCCCTCTCTTTCTCTGGCCAATGGGGTCATCCCTATGTTCCCTGGGACCTATTTTATATTTTATATTTTAGAAAAAAGGTCCTATGTTCCCTGTTTTTCCTAAAAAAGGTCCTATGTTTCCCTGTAGCAATACATGCTGAGGAACATAGGATCCTTTTTCTGAAAAAGGGTCCTATGTTCCCAGCAATCTATTGCCCACCTTAGCTCAAGCAACCCAAAATTAAATTTGCACAGCAGCAACTTTCTGGTTACTTTGCAGTTCATTTTTTGGCTTTTTAAATAGGGTTAGGGTTAAGGTTAGGCCTATTTGCCATGGAATTTGGCAGTAATGGTGGAAAAATTAACAGACTGGGGAACATGGGAAAAGCAGGGAAAAAGGGTCCTATGTTCCCCAGTCTCATACAAAGAGGGGAACATAGACACGCTCCCCTGGCCAATCATGCTAAAAACAGGCTAAAAGATAGTATAACAAAAAAATGCATGCCTAAATTATCATCCATTAGATGGGATCCCTCATATTTTATGATGTACTGTTGGAAATGTAGCTAGTTTGCATTAAAAACCAAGAGAACAAAGAGCGGTGCTGCGTCCTTCAGCTGCTAAAGCTGAAACATCCCTCTGTAGTTCTTCCTCCATCTAAACTACATCAGATTTCACAGCTGGGACCCAGAAGAACAAAACATTCTGCAGCTCCCAGAAACACAGGAACCTTTTTACACTATAAACCTAATTCAGAAAGATAAAGATAAGGTTCCAACGTGGCGAAATTGGCTTTTAAAACATCACAGAGCAGCAGGTTAACAAAACAGAGCAGTTAACTGACGTCACCTCTCAAGATTTTTGGTTTCCAGCCAGCGAGCCGACACATGGCCGTGACTCTGTGTTTTAAAACATGTGTAGTCCGTCCTTCCTTCCTGTCAGCATAGTCTTCACATCACACACAGGGCCGCTGTAACCCGGCGCTCCGCACGCCTCCACACATGAACAGACGATCACACCGAAGTGGAAAAAGCTTCAGTAATTGTCCCACATGTGTCTGCTGCCATGTGACACCCCCAGCGTCTCTGTTCTCCGTTTCTTGTCCCTCTTTCATCTTTATTTTAAGCTTGATTTCCCGTTTGGCCGTAGAAAAGGCTGGCACCGTGCCAGTGTGTGTGTGTGTTATTTTTTATGTATCTCAGCCGGAAGGGTGTGTGTGTTTTAATCACTGCACAACTCCTCTTTCTTCCCACTCAGTGTGAAGCACAAACTGGTCTTTTTCACAGTTTTACTGAAGTTATAATAAGTTGCACACTGAGAAATTACACTGTGGTTTTTAGTTGAACGTGTCTCGAGGATTTTACTGGGAAGAGATTTAATAACTCTAAGAAATGATGCAAGAGTTATTATTTGAAGAATCACAAGTCATTTTATGTGGGGAAAAAAGTTTAAGAGAAATGAGCCTGGTTACTGGTGTTTGTTTTGATTTTCATGTCATTTTTCGTGAAATATTTGATGATCATTATCCAAAAGGCAGCAAATATTACATTTTTTCGACTCTACATAATCCTTGAAAACACTTTTCTTACTCCTATCTGTTTTTTTATCAATAAGTATTCATCTTTTTTCTACATTTGTGTTATTTTTAATGATAGAATTGTGTTCTAAAAAGGTCTAAATAAAGATAAAAAGTTAAAAGTAGAATTGAAAACTAAGTTTTTCAATCTAAACACTATTTACGCTGCATTTTATGAAATTCTTGTTCCTTTTTAATTTCTTCAATAAATCAGATTAGCTACTGCACAATCAGTTAAGTTTTCTGTTTGTGATCAGTGTTCTCTATTGCTACTGGAACAAATTAGAAACACTTACTGTAAATTATAACACTAGAGCAGTAATTCCCAACCTTTTTCTTGAGGCATCCACATTTTAACCATTGTAAACTTTTGCGATCTGATATTACAAAACATTTTGGCCTCATGGTGACATAAAAACCAGATGGAAAGCAATAATTCAATCTGTTTCTTTAAATAAAATCCAGGCATTATAATAGAAAATTCAACCTGACCTATGTGTCTGCGTTCATAAAATATGAAAGAGTTGAGTCTCTGCAGCCTGGTGCACACACAGAATAATTCCCTCCACTCTCTGTGGTATCATCTACAGATGAAACCTGAACGGCTCCATTGAGACCTGCACATGTCAACATTAGTCCTGTTAAAGCATCATTACGCCGCTCTCATTCGCTCAGGTGCACTCAGCTTATAGCTTCAACCACACACACACACACGCCCAGCCCAGTACTGTATATGGAAGCTATTTAGCAGCACTTAAGCTGGGGTTCACCGTTATCATCACGACATGCAACTGGAGCCAAACTGGATCCAACATGGCCACGCTGGAGATAAACTCTGCTGTAAAAACAGGCATTACTGTTGAGTCAATGAGATCATAGGTGACAAAAGTTTTAATTTGGAAAAAGTGACAAAAATGAAGCTTAAAATGTTTGGTATATCTGTTGAAATCACTTTATTCTACATGTCTCATTTAAAACGTCACCAAAAATAAAGCTAGATCCTGTTAAAAATCTAAAATGTGATTACTTTCTAAGCTTTCCTGGCATCCCTAATAAAGTTTAAATGGAAATATCCACTTTGTACTCCTTGAATACACAAATGCAGCTCTTAATTCTGAATGAATGCACACACACACACACACACACACACATGCCCAGCCCAGCCCAGCCCAGTACTGTATATGGAAGCTATTTAGCAGCACTTAAGCTGGGGTTCACCGTTATCATCATATCATCATATTATTATTTCCAACATGGCCACGCTGGAGATAAACTCTGCTGTTAGCACAAACTGCTCTCAGTTTTACTGAAGTTATAATAAGTTGCACACTGAGGAATTACACTGTGGTTTTTATTTGAACGTGTCTTGAGGTTTTACTGGGAAAAGATTAAAGAACTCTAAGAAATGATGCAAGAGTTGTTATTTGAAGAATCACAAGTCATTTTATGTGGGAAAAAAGTTCAAGGGAAATGAGCCTGGTTACTGGTGTTTGTTTTGATTTTCATGTCGTTTTTCATGAAATATTTGATGATCATTATCCAAAAGGCAGCAAATATTACATTTTGTCTATGTTTATCTGGTTATTTTATCGATAAGTATTCATCTTTTTTCCACATTTGTGTTATTTTAAATGTAAGAATTGTGATAAAAGGTTAAAAGTAGAATTTAAAACTAACTTTTTCAATCTAAACAGTATTTGATGTGTGAAAAGTGATTCCCAACATTTTTCTTGAGGGACCCACATTTTTACCATTGTAAACTTTGGCGAGCCCCCGCTGGAGATCAACTCTGCTGTGACGTTGTAGAAACGTGCTGGATGCTGTTTTGTTCTGGGTGTAAGATGAAAGATAGAAACCTGCTGCAGAAAAACAAAATGTTTCATAGCGTGGATATGGTTCACCAACAAGGAAAAATGCAGTGAAATGTGCAGAATGAGCAGCTGAATTTAAAATATTTCTATTCTCCAAAAAATAATAATGATTAATCTCAATCATTTGATCATAATATCAACAAAATTGAAAATTATAAACTTCATAGAGGTAGTATTTTTGCAGTATTTTTGTAAGTTGAATGATTCGTATTTTTCCACTTGTTGCATGTCTAAGCATCAGCTGATTCAGAAAAGTTATTATGGAGATTATAAAACATGTATTCTTCTATTTGCTTATTTGCTGCAGGAAATGCTCCCTTGCATTACATTTTTTTGAAGACTTCTGAGCGCCACATTGTCACATTGCATATGCATTAATACAAAGAGCAGCAAACCATGCATGCGGGGAATAGGTGCATTTGTAATGTGTAGTTTAGATGTACCAAAAAAGTGAAAGAAAAGATGTTGCACCCATTCTCTTTCTTTAAAATTCAGTATGTTTATTTACCCACTTTCACACTTTATAGTTCTGGTTTTCTTTTCTTTGCATCCGGAGGTTTGTTGTCATATTTGCTGCTGTTATATAACAGTTTTAGCATCTTATCTTGACCTCAGTGTGCCGGTAAAACATTTTGAGCTGAAGTGAAATGAGCTGAAACAGAGAGGAAGATAAACAGAGAGAGGCAGAGATACTGGAGAGAAATGAAAACATGTGAAACAGCGTGAGGCTTGAATTTAGTAGAAAACAATACAAAAGTAGAAAAAGGAAGTTAGGAGGTAAAGGATTTAGAGACAATCAGTCAGAGACATTGAACAGATGCCCCCTGAAAGATTTAGCTGTTCTTCTTTGATAGAACTCAGCTTTAGCTAAACTCATGGCAGTTCATATTAGCGATTATCCTTCAACACACACACACACACACACACACACACATTCTTGTACTTCTATCTTTGTGAGGACCCTCATTGGAACAGTGAATTCCCTTGCAAGGTTATAATAGTTTGGATTAATTTCATTGTGAATTTTTGTTTTCAAATTCAGTAAATTTTAATGAGTTTTTAGAGTGAGTTTGCTAGTTTTAGTTTAGTTTTTTTTTTTTTAAATGCTTTAGTTTTAGTTTAGTTTTTATTAGTTTTAGTTTTTTTGTAATGAAGTATTTGTTGGGTGGGAGATAAAAAGGTCACAGTAAATTTTGCCTTTATTTCTTTTGTCTTATCCATCTTCACTTTGTATGAAAAAAGTTGACAAAGATGAAAATGAAGGACATTTTCACTATAATTTTAGTTAGTTTTGTCACCACACAATACAGTTTCAGTTAATTATCATTATCATGTAACCTTTAACCCTTAAACAAAGTCTGAAATCTCAAAAAAGGCCTTTAAAGAAGTGAGGACCGGCCAAAATGTCCTCACTTTGCAAAAATGTCCTCACTCTGTTGGTTAAAAACATGTTCCGGTCCTCACTATGTAGGAAGTACAACAACACACACACACACACACACACACACACACACACAGTTTTGTTTTGTTTTAAATTATTTGGCATATTTGTGATTTCTTTGCTACTTTGCCTCTTTTATTCTGTAGAGAAATTCAAAAGTGTTTCTGTGTTGGTACAGATAGGTAACAACTAAGTGAAAAAATCAAAATAAATGACTCAAAACATGGGTAGCAGGTATACAAAGACTCACCTACACATTCTGAGGGTTGTTCTTTTACTGTTTGTACATTTAAATACATTTTGAAGTAGGCGTAAAATGCAGAGACACAGATGAACTGTTCCCTGTGTAACAATATCACAACTCAACAAGTCGTCTCTCCTGTCTCTTCTGCCTGTAGGTGGCGCTGGTCTTCCCCAACAACGACCCCGCTGCCTTCATGACGGCGTTTTACGGCTGCCTGCTGGCCGAAGTCGTCCCTGTGCCAATCGAAGTACCACTGACCAGAAAGGTAAGACCAAATACTGAAACTCAGGAGCAGACAGCTACCTGCATGTGTTGACAATTTTTTTTTTTTTTTTTATCCTCACCTCCACAGTTCTTTTCCTCCTTTGTTTTTTGCTGCAAATCAGCGCACAAACAACTGTGTTCACTTGCTTCTTCAGCTGCCTTGATTGGTTGAACCACAGCTTTATTACCAATTTTTTTTTAATGGAAGTTTGTGTGAAAAGTAGGAAAGCACTGATCTTGTATTTAGCATCGGTATCGGACTGATTGGCCAAAATCACTGGATCGGATTTTAGAGAAAAAAAGTATAATTCGATCCATAAACCTAAACTATTATGTAGATGCTTCACTGAAATGTGGGCGACCTGCCGTACAGGGCAGCATGTGTGCTGCTTTTCCTATCACTGCTATGCAGATGACACTCAGCTCTATCTGTCATTTCCTCCCAATGACCCCTTGGTCTCTGTGCGGGTCTCTGACTGCCTCTCTGACATCAACATGAAGGCACATCACCTCCAGCTGAACCTCTCAAAAACTGACCTGCTGGTCCTCCCTGCTAAACCTACAATACACCACGACATCAACATCAAAACTGACTCCCTGTGTCTTGCCCCCACCAGGGTGGTGAGAAACTTAGGGGTGGTGATTGATGACCAATTCACCTTTTCCAGTCATGTCACCTCTGTTACCCGGTCATGCCGCTTTGCACTTTACAACATCAGACCTTACCTAACTCAACAAGCCACTCAACTCTTGACACAAGCTGTCGTCATCTCTAAACTTGACTACTGTAAACCCTCCTGACGGGCCTGCCAGCCTGAACAGTGAAACCCCTTCAGATGATCCAGAACGCTCCTGGTCTACAACCAGCCAAAAAGGTCACATGTCACACTGCTGCTCATCCAGTTCCACTGGCTACCTGTTGCAGCCCGCATCAAATTCAGATCTCTAATGCTGCCTACAAAGTTGTCTCCGGTACTGCGCCTACCTACCTGAACGCCCTGATTCAGACATATGCTACCTCACGACAGCTGCGCTCTTCCAATGAGCGGCGCCTGGCTCTGCCCCCCGTTGGTCCAAGGCAATCCAGACTCTTTGCACTTCTTGTTCCCCGCTGGTGGAACACACTACCAGTTCCTACCAGAGCAGGGGCGTCCCTCTCTACCTTTAAAAACCTCCTGAAGACCTTCAGCTCTTCAGAGAGCATCTTCTCTCCTAGCACCACACCACAATTCTACTCCTTAAAGAATCCTCACTAGCACTTATTGCTGCACTAATGGCTCTTATTGCACTATACCTTGATTGTTTCCCTTTTTTCCTGTAAGTTGCTTCAGATAAAAGCGTCTGCTAAATGACTAAATGTAAATGTGTCACATGGACAGCTTGGTTGTTTGAGGGAAAAAGACGGTATCGTATTGGTATCGGCAGATATTTTAGTTTGCCATTTTGGTATCAGACCTGAAAAAGGGGCATTGTGCCATCCCAAGTAAAAAGTCTCTCTTTTGAAAATAAATCTTTTTTTTTCCAATACCATAGACAGCAATTGTCCATGGTATGGTAACTGTTGATTTTAATACCCTGGTATAATGTGATTCTGGGTTATGACTGCCACCCTCAGAAAGACCACTCATGTGCAAGCCACAAATACTTCCAGATTATAAAACAGAAATCGTGTAGTGGGATCAGCGCTACAAACTGAAGACTTTAAAAGTCATGTAGACTGTGTAAACTGCAGTAACTACGCAAAACTGAGAAAAACTGCTTTAACGTTTTTTAACTGGCCAGCCAAATTAGTTATATGTAGTTAAGTGACATGACACTTATTTCTACATGTGCTGATGATGTAATTTTTATGCTAAAAAATCATGATGATTTATTTGACCTTTGACCCCAAAAATGTAGTTACTGCATTACTGTAAAAGGTTCTAATAGTAATGATAAACAGAGTGCAGTAACAACAATGTTGTTGTCTTCTTTCAGCTTTTATTTTGTTTTCAGTCAATAAATATTTTCAAATTGATTTTGTTAGAAGTGTATTTAAAAGTGTTTAACAACTCTATTCAAAGATTTGTGTATTTCAGACTTAATATTATAAAGAAATGTTATATTTTAATCTTAATATCATTTTATCTCACTTTTTTTACTTCATCACTATCTACAATTTTCCTTTCAAATAAATGTATAATTTCTATTATTTTTATGTTAAATTAGTAGAAATATCCAAAGCAGATTGTGGTAAGTGCATATACTGCTTGGTTTAGAGTTGGATTTTGTGGTTTTTATGCAATTATTCATATGAAATAAAGCAAAATTGAAATCTAAAACTTTGTCACAAGATAAAACATCAAGACATCAAGGAGTTCATTTTTAGTAATAACTCAATTTTGACCAAAATGTAGTTACTGCAGTTAGGCTTTGTAGGGCAGAGTGGGTGCCATAAAATGTAAAATCCAGCTTCTTAGTTTACTTTATGTGTGCTAAATGTTTGTATTTCTTTCTGACGACCGAACATTTTGTTCGTATAAGGCTGAATAAAATGAGAATAGCTTTAGCAGGAAACATAGCTTGTCACCTTTATTATGTTATTCATCAGAAGAAGAAACATTTATATTAAAGGTGATGATAATAAGTGAGGGAAAGAGAAAAAGAGATGAAGTCTGTTTCAGTTCTTTGAGTCAACACTTGGACCTCATGCAGTCAAAGTTTTTGTTGCCTTTTTCTTCTTTTTCTTCACGTCAAACGGCATTACTGAGTTATGAAAAGGACACGCAGCAGAGCCGAGCGGCGCTAATTCACACCAGTCAATGGAGCTAATTCTTCACCGAGGGATTGTATTAAAAACATGAGTCATCACAAGGCGCCGTGGTGAGTCACGGTGCAGCGCAGAGGACGGCGAGCTCTGCTGACGTGTAATCAGAGCCAAATGTCGCAATGAAACTTCTCTGCTGCTGCTGTTGTTGTTGTAGGTTTGTTTGAGTCACAGTTTGGAGCCGCTGAGACGCCGTCTGGGAGGAATCAGGAGTGTGTCAGAGTCAGAGGAGGTCTGAGTGAGGCTTCAAACACATTTATAAAGTTAGGAAAGAATAAAATATACATCATTTGAGTATATAAATATACAAATGCTATAATAAATAAATGAAAAGAGCAAAATGAAAGAAAAAAAGGCGCTAAAGTAACATTGAGCTGAGACTAAATGTTTTTTATTTACTATTATTGTTCTCTCTGGATGTATATAGTGAAGTTTACTTGTTTATTTTCTGAAAATAAAGGAAATAGAATAGAATACGACTGACAAATTATACAAAATGAGGCTACAGTATCTCACAAAAGTGAGTACACCCCTCACATTGTTGCAAATATTTTATTTTGTCTTTTCATGGGACACCACTGAAGTAATGACACTTTGACACAATGTAAAGTATTCAGTGTAGAGCTTATATAACAGTGTAAATTTACTGTCCCCTCAAAATATATCAAACAGCCATTATGTCTAAGGCTGTCTAATTCTTCAATAATCTACAGAAGAGCTAACAGACTAACTGAATTTCCCCTCGGGGGCTAAAAAAGTCATTTTGATTTGATTTTGATTTGATTTATCAAGAACCAGCAGAACAGTTGTACTGATGATTCAGCTGCCAGTCAGAACTATCCTTAACCCGACCACCACTTCTAATGAAACCGAGGAGCTGAGCAGGATTAGGAAGATCATTGATTGGTCAGAATCCGTTTCAGGTGATTAATCACATGTGATGTCTCCGTCTGTGGCAGGACGCCGGCAGTCAGCAGATCGGCTTCCTGCTGGGGAGCTGTGGAGTGACGGTGGCTCTGACCAGCGACGCCTGCCATAAAGGCTTACCTAAGGGTCCCACTGGAGAGATCCCTCAGTTCAAAGGTCTCACACACACACACACACACACACACACACACACACACACACACATTCTTGTACTTCTGTCTTTGTGAGGGCCCTCATTGGAACAGTGAATTCCCTTGCAAAGTTATAATAGTTTTGAATTTTTCATTAGTTTTAGTTTTAATTGGGTTGTGAATTTTTGTTTTCAAATTCAGTTAGTTTTAATTAGTTTTTAGAGTAAGTTTGCTAGTTTTAGTTTAGTTTTTATTAGTTTTAGTGTTAGTTTTAGTTTTTTGTAATGGGATATTTGTTGGGTGGGAGATTAAAAGAGGTGACAGTAAATTTTGCCTTTATTTCCTTTTTCTTATCCATCTTCATTATGTATGAAAAAAGCTGACGAAGACAAAAACGAAAACTAACTAACTTTTGTTAGTTTTAGTTAGTTTTGTAACTACACAAAACAGTTTCAGTTAGTTATTTTTTTTTTTTTTTAACTCTCATTTTTATTTCTATTTCAGTTAATGAAAATGTTTTTTCAATTCTAGTTTTGGTTATTTTGTTTAATTTTCGTTAACTATAATAACCTTGTTCCCTAGCCCCTTACCCTAACTCTTAACCTAACCTCCACGAACAAATAAATGCCCAACCCTAACCCTAACATAAACCTAATTGTAACCTTAACACTAAAACAAAGTCTGAAATCTCAAAAAAGCCTTTAAAGAAATGAGGACCGGCCAAGATGTCCTCACCTTGCAAAAATGTCCTCACTCTGTTAGTTAAAAATGTGTTCCGGTCCTCACTATGTAGGAAGTACAAGAACACGCACGCACGCACGCGCACACACACACACACACACACACACACACACACACACACACATCCTTGTACTTCTATCTTTGTGAGGACCCTTGTTGGAATAGTGGATTCCCTAGCCCCTTACCCTAATCTTCACCATCACAACTAAATGCCCAACCCTAACCCTAACATAAACCTAATTGTAAACCTAAACACTAAAACAAAGTCTGAACCCTCAAAAAAGCCTTTAAAGAAGTGAGGACCGGCCAAAATGTCCTCACTTCTCAAAAATGTCCTCACTCTGTTGGTTAAAAACGTGTTCTGGTCCTCACTATGTAGGAAGTACAAGAAAACACACACACACACACACACACACACACACACACACACACACACAGCCAACCATCACACCTGTGCACATACCAGTTTGGAGTGTGTGTATGTATGGTGCTTGATGGGTCCTGAATAACAACAACAAATGCAGGATCAGTTTTTTGGGGTTTATTTTTCATTACTCAGTAGTGCAAAAATTAAAGAGAGAACAAATCCTCTTGCTGCATTTCTGACACACTATCACACTCTCTGTGCTTTGTAGCTGACCTACTGATGATCTTCCAGCTCTGGTGTTTTATTTGCTCACTGTACTGTGTCTGACTCAGACACCAATCTTGTTGTGCTAACTTCTGCACATGTTGCCAACGGCATACAGCCAAAAGTTTCTGGGTGGAACTCACTCTTGTTAACTTTGGGTTGACATTATGTTTATCGGTCTTCATACTGTGTATTCTGTGTGCGGCTGCGAGCACCTGACTGTGAACTCTAACGTGACAGTTATGAATACACAAAATTTTACAGCCCCGGGCACTAGAGTTAAATATCAAGAATTGAAAACCCACTATTAATTGGAATTCTTGCCAGGATCAAATTCATTTTCCTGTGGGAATCTGGGATTTTTAGCATGTTTGTTCATGTGAGTAAGTTTAAAGAAGAAGATCATGTCAACTCAAACACGAACACCTTATTATCACTTTCAGGAAGCCGCTGTCAGAGCTGACTACCAAACTCCAACATTAGAATGCTTTTATATCAGTAAACATCAAATTTTCTAATTTTCACCTGCAGCCACTTATGCAAGGGGTTCAACAAGTGGCCAAATCGAGCGTGCACAGTCGAGTTCAACAAGTGAGCGACAAGTAACGATCCAAGAACAGTTTAAATGTCAAAACAACACTCCGAAATATCTGCATGTAACAAAGTGTTCTCAGGTCAGGACTATGAACATGGTTGTACACAGATATATTACAAACAAAAGAGGAGCTGCTAGAAAACAATTCTGTTTAGTTGGTGTTGTGTTTTTTCACTGAAAAATTTGTGCACTTGTAAGAATAATTGTAAAACTTTAATGCATTACTACAAAATCTAGCATTTGTTTTAAAAAATATGTCACTAAATTTAAAAAAAAAAAAAAAAATTTCTTGTGGTTAAGTTTGTGCAATCGCAGTTTTTTGGCAACATACACAAAAAAACAACAATAAAAAGCATGAAATTTCCCGAAAAAGCTCAATGTATGTCTGGGAAAATAATACAATTTTAAAATCGTAACATTGACCATGTTAGGTTTATTTGTATTGAACATTTCAAACACAGGAAATTCAAACACAGGAAAGTGTTTTACATTAGAGAATAAATACATGAGGGCAACATTTAAAATCCCAATAAAATACAATCATAACTTTATAAAACTGCATATATACAGGCAATAAATACCGTTACAATACAGTTAAAACATTAATAATACAGTAAACACTTGTGGAAAACTAAAAAAGGACACCACATACACAGTGGAGAGGTCAGAGGTCAAAGGATATTTGTATTTAGGCTGATGGCAGCAGACAGTGAGGCTGATTAAAGGATGACAGGATGATAGAGAGACATACAGACAGAGAGAGAGAGAGAGAGTAGAAATAGAAAGAGAGAGAGGCAGCGAGGCGGTTTTACAAATCGATGGGGAAGCAGCCGACAAGAAGCAAGAGAGAAGGAGACACATGATGAATGGAGAATAGAGAGACATTAACTCCAACAGAGAGAGAGAGAGAGAGAGAGAGAGAATCCTCGTGATTAATAACGACTGTTTGCTTTTCAGTAATGGATGTATAAATAGCAACATGATGCCGCCAGATTTACTGCTCCTCACTCAGTATGGATTGAGGAGTGTGCGTGCGTGTGTGTCTCTCTCTCATTAGGCTTGAGTGCTCCTCCTATTGATCAGCAGGCTTTAAACTCATCTCATTCACATGGCTGATTGTTTCTTCTGTCTCACAGACTCGTGCAGCATTAATTCAGACATTAACAGCCTCCACGTACTCAGGATTTTACATGCACACGTTGTTCTGCCATGTTAACTGTGAGAACGGAGCAGCATGTCAACACAACACACTGGTATCATAGTAATAGTCTTTATTAAAAGAAGAATAACTTAATTAATGAAGGTGCTTCATGTGTTTCAGGTGTCCACTCGACAAAAAAAACACTAATAACATTTCGGTAACACTTTATATTAGGGAACACATATTCAGCATTAATTAGTTGCTTATTAGCATGCAAATAAGTAACATATTGGCTCTTAATTAGTCATTATTAAGTAGTTATTAATGCCTTATTCTGCATGGCCTTATTATACAACCAGTAAGACATTAACTAAGAGTTTTCCCTCAATAACCTCAGAATTATTGCTTATTACACTGCAAAAAAAGAAAAGTTGGGTGAACTCAAAATTTCAAGGCAACAAACTTCGATAAAATTTTAAGTTGGACAATTAAACTAAATATTTTAAGTTTTGTTTTTGTGTTTGCTCAACTCTGAATTCAGATTTGGGTCAACTCAACTGTAAGTTGTACTAACTTATAATTTTACATTGTAATAACTTTTAATCCTTACTTCTGCTAACTTCTGCAATGTGCTGAATTGGCACGATTGTAACGACGCTATGAAATATCAGCTAATGCGACCACAATGTTGAGTTAGCATTGATACGCTAATGGCTACTCTTGTAGCTGTAACAAGCAGCGCCGCTAGCATCTGTTAGCCGCTAGTATCAGTTAGCCGCTAGCTTTCGCTAATGAATTTCACCGCTTTCCCGCATTTCACAACAAAGAAATAAGAGTTAGCAGAACTAGTGTCCCTTGTTTTGAACCCCAACTTAAAGATATAAGTAACAACAACTCACAAACTTGTTTTTGAGTTGACACAACTGGCTTCCTTTGTTGTGCTAACTTACATAATTGCCCTAAATGTCAATCATTTATATTTCCAAGTTTTACCAACTTAAATCACTGTGTTAGGCCAAAAAATACAAGTTGGCTTTTTTGCTGTGTAGTAGTAAGTAAGGAAGTTGTTGTATATGAGTTATGATCTTAATATTCTTTATGCTTATCATACTTTGCGCCAATGTTAGTCTACCAGTGAGCCACTTTGTAGAGTAATGATTGACATTACAATCTACCAATCCTCACGCCTGGATTCCACTGGATGCGTAACGACTCCGACAGGGGCGTATCTACGCAGTCCGTCAACACCCACCGGATCCGTCTGTGTCGGAGCTGTTGCGGACAGCAGAGTCCCGAGGACGCACGAGATCTCGCGAATTCACGCCTAATCAATTGATATAACTGGAAGATAATCAACATCTCCTCGTTAATGACTGGAGACAAATCCAGCGACTCCGTCTTAACGAGCGCTAACGAGGTCGGCCGGCTTGTTAACGAGCCGGCCGACCTCGTTAGCAAACCCGAGGTATTTTATTTTGAAAATATACCGGTGTTTTATTTTGTGTCTGTGCAAGACTTCCTGTCCGGAACGATCTGCTCTGTGCTGAATTTATGCGTAGTGCTCCGTCGTCCGACAAAAATAGAAGCTCTGCGCAAGTGTTGCGAGGGCTGTCGGATGGCCCTGCGTTGTCGGACTCATTACGCAGCGGATCTGCAGTCGGTGGAATCTCACACATTGATTATAATGGGTGCGTAACGGCTCCGACGACGGATCTGCAGCCGTTACGCACCCAGTGGAATCCAGCAGTCATCCAATCATCTAAAAGGAGCCACCAGTCACGTCAAAGGTCGGGAGAAGGTGGCTATTTGCCGTTTCAATGGTTTCCTTCATCGGTATGTAGAGACTTAGAAAGTCCATACAAAATAAAGCATATTAAGATCATAACTCAATTACAACAACTTCCTTACTTATTACTAATAAGCAATGTTTGCAAATGAAAGTCTTCAATTCAACCATCATATTACAAAGCACTTTTTTTTGCAGCGGTGCCGAAAATCCAGCAGCGGCAGCACACAGCCGCAGAATACATGTAGGGGAAACACTGTATAATCCTTTTTGGTTGATATGAAATGTATTTATTTAGCTCCAACTAAATAGCTGCTGGTTAGTGAACATGCAGGAACACATGGTAAATATGTTTACTGAGACTGGATAGAGATGGATAAACTAAAGGAAATAAAGGCAAAATTTATTATGACCTCTTTGAATCTGGCACCAAACACATAGCCCATTACAAAAAAACTAAAACTAGCAAAGTCACTCTAAAAACTAATTAAAACTAACTGGATTTGAAAACAAAAATTCACAACAGGTTAAAACTAAAACTAATGAAAAATACAAAACTATTATAACCTTGGTAATTATAGAGTTAACCCTTAACCAACCAATAACTAACGAACACATTTTTCTGCGGTGTGGAATTATTCCAGTATTACCAGTATTTTATTAGTGGTGCAAGAATGTGAAACTGTTTAAACATTTTACAGGATATGTTTATTATTGATATGTTTTTAAAATCAATAAAATACTGTGTGCGCACATTTTGTTTTTCATTACTGTGTATGAAGGTTATAATAGTTTTCGATTTTTCCTTAGTTTTAGTTTTTCAATTTTGTTGTGATTTTTTTTTTTTTCAAATTCAGTTACTTTTAATTATTTTATTTTTTGGGGAAAATGCTTCGTTTTAGTTTAGTTTTTATTAGTTTTAATTTTAGCTTTTTTGTAATGGGGTATTTGTTGGGTGCCAGATTTAAAAAAAAAAGTCACAATAAATGTTCCTTTATTTCTTTTGTCTGATCCATCTCAGCCCCAATAAGTTTATTAAGTCATAAAACCAGATAGATGAAATAGATTTCATATCAACCAAAAAGGTTTACGTATGAAAAAAGTTGACAAAGACGAAAATGAAGGACATTTTCACTATATTTTAGTTAGTTTTGTAACCACAAAATACAGTTTCAGTTATTTATCTTTTTTAAGAAAAAACTATTTTATCTACTTTTATCTCAGTTAACGAAAATGTTTTTTCAATTCTAGTTTTTGTTATTTCGTTAGTTTTTGTTAACTATAATAACCTTGCTGTGTATCAACTTTTGCAGCCCCCTGTGTATAATTGCTTTGCCCGGACTTTAAGTCTCCAAGTTCAAACCTTGTCACAAACCTTTTCCACACGTGGAGACATGAGGATGTTTGTTTTGTGTCCCTGTGTGTCCAGGCTGGCCCAAGCTGCTGTGGTTCGTCACCGAGTCCAAACACCTCTCCAAACCTCCCAGAGACTGGTTCCCACATATCAAGGACGCCAACCAGGACACTGCCTACATCGAGGTAACACACACACACACACACACACACACACACACACACACACACACTGAATGAAGCATGTCTTCTCTGAGGCACCAAAACATTTCCACTCGTGTGGTTTCACTCATTATTGTGTTGTGAATGGAAATCAATGGTGCTACATGTCTTTGGGATTGGAACGGCTGCAGCTGAGTGGATGTTTCACTGTTTCCCTGCTGGCTGCTGATCGATGCTATCATCTCGTCAGATTGATTAGAATTTACCTGACACACCTTTGAGCAGCGGCGGTTGCACGAGCAGCAAGGTGAAATGTCTCCGGTGTTTCAGCTGGAATTAAAAAAGGCCGAAAGGAAAATGATGAAAGGGAGGGATGATTGAAAAACGATTGACTTTTTTATTTTAACAGCGTCCCCGACAGCTGAGACAGATGAAATTACAGTGACTCTTTTATTTCTTTCAGTCACACTCACTTTTTTGGTTAATGTCTCGGCATGATTCATAACTCATAATAGCAGAACGTAATGTCCTTTGTTTTCATCCCAGCAGTCATTTGTCAGATATGAGTTTTTCAGAGTGAGCAGATCTCATCCATCACCGTCAAATTGGTTTTGGGAAGTGAAGAGAAAAAGAAATACATCAATCAACATTTCTACGTCTGATTCAGGGCCTCAAAAATATATTAATTTTGTTATCACAAAGTCTCAAGATGACTTTATGTTTTTGTAGTCGCACAGTCAACTGACAGCTGAGATATTATTTTCACAAAGACAGTATTTTGACTCTGACAACACAAAGCAAAAATACAAAGTATTGGCACCAAAATTCACCAATTTTAGTACAATTTCCAAAGTTGGAACGCTGAAAAAAAACAGAATGCATTGATTTACAATTTCCTTTTCAACCTACTGTCAATTAAATAAAGTACAAGACGAGATATTTAATAATCAAATTTTCGATTTTCTGAATTTGATGCATTTGTTATTTATGTCACAGCGTCCCAACATATTTGGAATCAGGGCTGAATATTAGACAGATTTTATGATTGGGTAATCACATATTTTCACAGACACACCAGAACCCTTGATTGACTAATTAGCATGCAATAAATAAGTTTAAAACACACATACAGTGGAATTTTTGTGAGATTTCCCTACATTTTAAATAGAATTAGTTTAATAAATATAAACAATGCAATAAATATGTGAATAACTAAATTAAGTTATCATGTACATTATTTTTAATGCAGCTTTGCTTTGAGAAATGTTGAGGTTTTTGCAAAAAACTAGTCTAAAAATCCACTGTGGGATCTAAGATTTTTTACTGTGCAATTCTGGGGCCTGATTATATTATTGGATTATAATTATTGATGCATTTGTGTGTTTATTTTAAAGGTAGCACTCATTTGAACTACTTTATATACTTTATCTGCTGGTGTTTTGTGAATTTTTGTCTTTCTCTTTCTGTCTACAGTATAAGACCTGTAAGGACGGCAGCGTCCTCGGTGTGACGGTGATGAGGATAGCCATGCTCACACACTGCCAGGCTATCACACAGTCCTGCGCATACACAGAAGGTAACACACACACACACACACACACAAACATATACACACACACACACACACACAGAGACACACACACAAAAACACACACAAACAAACACGGAGGCACACACAGCTACACACAAACAGACACACACACACACACACACATTGACACACACACACTCACACACACAGAGGCACACACACACAGACACATGATACACATGCAGACACACACAAACACACACACACACACACAAGCACACACACACACACACACACACACACACACACACACACACACACACACACAAGCACAGACACACACACATTGCTACACACAAACAGACAAACACAGACACCACACATACATTGACACACATACCGACACATAGACACAAACACACACAAAAACACAGCCACACACACACACACACTCTTACACGTCAGATACTGGTGTTGTCTCCCTGACTGTGGCTCTCATCTCTCTGTCCCGTCCTCCAGCTGAGACCATAGTGAATGTATTAGACTTCAAGAAGGACGTTGGACTGTGGCACGCCGTCCTGACTGTAAGACAAACTCCTTTACTGTCACAGCCTTTTAAATGATGAATGAACGTTTTAATAAGATAATTTAACTGACTTATTATGTTTTTTATTTAAATACATCATAAAAAGTCCTGTTTTGTCAACAAAGCTTCTTGCAACTTTTGGTTTTGTTTGGTGACTTCTGCAGTAACTTTTTCTCAGTCTATGGATCTTTAATTTAAGCTGTAATCTCTTTTGACACCCCTCTCATTCTTGATTGTTTTCTGCCTCTCTCTCTCTGTCAGAGTGTCATGAATATGATGCATGTCATCAGTATTCCCTACGCCCTCATGAAGGTCAACCCCGTGTCCTGGATCCAGAAAGTCTGCCAGTACAAAGGTAAACAAGTCAACACCAAACTCTGTGCAAACAATACTGGAAATGTCTCAGTTTCACATCTAGAAATCCTGACCTGCTGCCAAAACATTCCCCTTTTCTGCAGTTTTATATTTTACATTTTAATCGAGCAGATTAGATTTTAAGGGTAAACCTGAAAGTTTTAAAGCACAAAACAGAAAGATGTCATTAGTTATGTTTGATTGTACAGACAAGTATTGTATGTATGTATTTAATTGTTATTGTTTTTCTTCTTTTACAAACATCAGAGAACAAAATATAAGAAACTTCCTTGGTTTAATTCTATTTAATAAAATATAACCCAACAGTTTAACAGCTGCAGCCAGTTTTTGTCTTTTAATATCGTTTTTTTGTCTTTTTTATTATTTTTTTCTTGTTCTGTTTTATTATCGACTTGACAGTCGTCAGCATCACAAATTAAGTTTGATTGATTGATTCTGATCACAAAAAATAACACAGTTCACTGTAATAAATTATTCTGTAGTCATTTCATTTTACTTAATATATTTGATAAAATGTATTAAATATTAATGCGTCCTTGGTTTTGAGGCAGTTGTTTAAGTATCTTTAATATAAAAATGTTTGAGATAGAATCTACTTATTTCACTTTATTCACCACTTTAAATCTCATAAATCTGCAAATTTTTTTCTCTCGTATATATTTGCCACTTTAATCTCGTCAACTTTTTTACCATTTATTTGATTTACCATGATTTTTTGGTCACAAATTTGAGATTTTTTTTTTTCACAAATTTGTAACTTTTTTTACCATGAATATGAGATTTTTTTCTCACAAATTTGTAACTTTTTTTCTACCGTTAATTTGAGATTTTTTTCTCAACTAATGTGGTCAACTTATTTTGACCACATTAAATATAATCATTTAATTGACAGTCACTTCCTGTTAAGTTGTTATTAACTCAACTTGTAACGTAGTAAGATTTAATTAATAATATTGCGTGGAATCTGTTGCCTCAATTTTATTGAGTAGCTATTGTTTATCTTTTTTGACAGTGTTGTTACACTGGGGAGTTTATCATAACCATGACTCAGTAGTCATTACATGTGTTTTAAAGACATGTGTGCTGTTGGTGTGTGTTTTGTGTGCAGCTAAGGTGGCGTGTGTGAAGTCGCGGGACATGCACTGGGCTCTGGTGGCTCACCGCGAGCAGAGAGACATCAACCTGAGCTCCCTGCGTATGCTGGTGGTGGCTGACGGCTCCAACCCCTGTAAGAACTCTCTCTACAATGTTACGGTTGCACTGAGGATGTGTATTCAACCCCACATTTAATGGTCAAGGTCAAGGTCACGTTTATTTCTAGAGCACCTTATCCAATCCAATACAAGATACATAATTGAATAACAATGGGCGTCCCGGTGGCTCACCTTCCTGCGGCGGACCCGGGTTCGAATCTGGCCTGAGGTCCCTTTGCCGCATGTTCTCCCTCTGTCTCCCCCTTTCTATCTATCACTTTCAATAAAAGTAAAAATGCCCAAAAATGATCTTTAAAAAAATAAATAAATAAAATAATAAAAAAATAAAAAAATAAATAATTGAATAACAATAAACTCACAAATAAAAAATAAAAGACAATTTCATCTAATAATATATGGCATGAGATGTACAATACAATATACAGAAACAACTGTCTTCTCACACAGGTTCTAAAGCCTGGGAGAAAAAATGAGTTTTAAGAGAAGATTTAAAAATGTCCAAAGTCTTTGATGACCGGATATGCAGCGGTAAACTGTTCCACAGCTTCGGGGCAGCCACTGCAAAAGAGCGATCGCCTTTAGTTTTTAGCATTTAGGCACATCCAGGTAGACTCATTTGCAGAGCTCAGAGCTCTGGTCGGTCTGTAAACCTGTATGAGTTCAGTCAAATACGCTGGAGCCAATCCCTTTAAAATTTTAAAAACAAACATCAGGATCTTAAAATCTATTCTGAAACGGACAGGAAGCCAGTGCAGAGAGGCCAGAACTGGGGTTATGTGTTCACGTTTCTTTTTGCCTGGTAAAAGACGCGCTCCAGCATTCTGTAATGGCAGTTAAATGTTTTTTTTCACATTCCAGTAAATAGCCAGTGTGCAAGTTTACACTTCACATGAGCAAACTCAGTTCAGTTCACATATAGGTTATTATAGTTATAGAAAACTAACGAAATAACGGAAACTAGAATTGAAAAAACAATTTCTTTAACTAAAATAAAAATAAAAATGAGAGTTTAAAAAAAAAAAGAAGATAACTAACTGAAACTGTATTATGTGGTTACAAAACTAACTACAGCTGTCAGAAAACATTGGGATTTTTCGGATAGCGCAAAACGTTTAGTTATTATGGTAAAAGTGTCGCCGGGACAACACTCTGTAAACTTTGGGTGTTGTTCTCTCACTGTGTGCAAGTGAAAGTCTTCAATTCAACCATGATATTACAAAGCACATTTTTTGGCGGCGGCGCTGAAAATCCAGCAGCGGCTGCGCTCCACCGCAGAATACATATCAAGTATTAAACACTGTATAATCCTTTTTGGTTGATTTGAAATGTATTTATTTAGTTCCAACTAAATATCTGCTTGTTAGTGAACATGCAGGACCACATGGTAAATATGTTTATTGAGACTGGATAGAGATGATGAGGATAAACTAAAGGAAATAAAGGCTAAATTTATTATGACCTCTTTGAATCTCACACCGACACATAGCCCATTGCAAAAAAACTAAAACTAAGCATTTTCAAAAAATAAAAAATAAAATAAAACTAGCAAACTCACTCTAAAAACGAATTAATACTAACTGAATTTGAAAACAAAAATTCACAACGAAATTAAAGCTAATGAAAAATCCAAAACTCCTTTAACCTTGGTTCACACACATTAAAATAAACAAAATCTGTAAACAAAATTTGTAATTCTGAAGTTCAGCCCTAAAAGAGTTTGTTTTATTTAATTATTATTCAATTTAATATTTTTTGTTTGTGTCTCAGACAACGTCCCAACTTATTTTGGAATCTGGGTTGTAGATCACATGAAGACATCGCAACTATAATCAAAACAGTAACTAATATCCAGGAATGAGCCTTCTGCTGTAAGCTGTGTGGAAAGAATCACTGACTCTTTATAAATTGTGTCTCTCAGGGTCGATCTCATCCTGTGACGCCTTCCTCAACGTCTTCCAGACTAAAGGTTTGAAGCCGGAGGTCATATGTCCCTGCGCCAGCTCCCCCGAGGCCCTGACTGTAGCTTTGAGGAGGTACACACACACACACGCACGCGCACACACACACACAAACACATGCATATGTACACACACACACACACACACACACACACAAACACATGCATATGTACACACATACACAGGAACACACACACACACACACACACACACACACAAACACACAAACACACACACACACACACATGCGTATGTACACACACACACACATGCATATGTACACACATACACAGGAACACGCACACAAATACAAACACACACACACAACACACACACACAAACACATAAACACACACACACACACACACACACACACACACACAAACACACACACACATGCATATGTACACACATACACAGGAACACACACACAAATACAAACACACACACACAACACACACACACAAACACATAAACACACGCACGCACGCACACAATTTTTTTTCATGAATTTGGAAGCAGCTCCTCTGAAAATAAAGTGAGTTCATTACTACCACCCCCGCTGAGGCAGACTGCTATTTATTAGCCCGTGTGTGGCACAAACACACACATACACACATTCAAAACACACACATACACAGGTTGTTTATAGTGTCATAATTAAGAGCATAAAGCATTAATTACAGCCTGCACATGAATAGAACCCGCCCTGGTTTTACTGTAATGTGGTTTGAACTACAGTGTAGATGATGAAAGAGGTGGAAAGGTTGTAAGTTTAGTGTTTAAAAACCACAAAACTGTGAATTTAGGAGTTTTATTGGGTTAAAATGAGAGCGGGACGCTATTTATTGACGAGATGTAAGTTAAGTGTTTGCAGGCAATAAGGACGTAAAATAAGTGTTTTTATGTTAAAATGTTTTTTATATATTTTAAGATGTATGCATAAAATTGGAGCATTTACTCTCTTATGATGATGAAAATCTGATTATTTTTTAAATAAGTACATTTGATCATTTTTGGTCTCTACTTCAGGGATCAGATTCTAATTTTAAAACACAAAACAGAAAGATGTAGTAATCACTGAGAATACTTTTTTGTTATTCATTAAACAAAATGATCACACTTCCCCAAAAATGTTTCCCCGTACTTTGAAAATCTTTTTAAAAAACTAGGATCTAAATGTTTTTTATCACAAACATAGAAGTTCTAAATGTCCCTCCCTCTCCTCTGATTGGCTCCTCTCCTGCAGGCCCATCGAGGAGGGCACCACCCCTCCTGGTCGCGGCGTGTTGTCCATGCAGGGTCTGAGTCACGGCGTGATCCGGGTCGACTCGGAGGAGAAGCTGTCGGTCCTCACGCTGCAGGACGTCGGCAGCGTCATGCCCGGAGGTGAGACAGATGCTGCACATACTCAAGTTCTTTATACTGCCCTACAAAGTCTAACTGCAGTAACTACAGTTTTGGTCGAAATTTAGTTTTAACTAAAAATGAACTCCTTGATGTCTGTTTTATCTTGTGACAAAGTTTTAGATTTCAATTTTGCTTTATTTCAGAGAAATAATTATATAAAAACCACAAAATCCAACTCAAAACCAAGCAGGAATTGCACTTACCACAGTCTGCTTTGGATATATATACTAGTTTAAACATAAAACTAATAGAAATTATACGTTTATTTGAAAGGGAAATTATTATCTATGAAGTAAAAAAGTGAGATAAAATTATATTAAGACTAAAGTCTAAAATACACAAATCTTTGAATAGAGTTGTTAAACACTTTTAAATACACTGATAACAAAATCAATTTGAAAATGTTTATTCACTGAAAACAAAATATAAAAGCTGAAAGAAGACAACAACATTGTAGTTACTGCACTCTGTATATGCATTACTATTAGAACCTTTTACAGTTGCAGTTTACGATGCAAAACCAGAGTGAAGTAACTATGTTTTTGGGGTCAAAGGTCAAATAAATCGTCATGATTTTTGAGCATAAAAATTACATCATCAAAACATGTGGAAATAAGTGTCATATCACTTATCTACATATAACCCATTTGGCTGGCCGGTTAAAAAATGTTTAAAAAAAACTTTTAAAGCAGTTTTTTTCAGTTTTACTCTTTGAGTTACTGCAGTTAGACTTTGTAGGGCAGAATAGTTGGAGGTCCTTTTGCTTGATAGGAGAATTAGATTTTCTAGGAGAATTTTTGCTTTACCTACACTACTTCTCAGAGACATTTACTATTATGATTAATCTGGTAGAATACTGGATAGCTGGAGTTACTTATTACTTTGTAGAATCATAGTTTACATTTCGTATAAGATAAACGTGAGTGCTGTTGGGTAAAAATCTCATAAAAAATCTCCAAAATATTGATTAATGTTGATGAGTTGAAGAAAGCGACGTTGAAAATTTAAGGATTTACTCAACCTGTACCATTCTTTTCTTTTTTTCTCTGATAATTCCCTTTTTTTATTCTGTCTTTTGGTTTTCTCCCCTTTATTCTTCATACTTGTCTTCTTTTTTATCCTTTTCAATCTATATATTATTCTATCCTTACTTCTGACCTTATTTTATATTTGGAACGCATCTAAAAACATTTGAACATTTGACTGGCATCATTTATTACATAAAAACAGTACATATATTAGTAAGGGAGTATATTCCCTCTTTGTTACTGATGATTTTAATGAAGTAAAGGAGCTGCACCTGGGATCTTAAAATATGTACTTACATGTTGCAGTTAAAAACGAATTACCTGCTTTGCAATTTGCTTTGCTAAATAAAGTAAAACTACATGAATCTCTGTTATAGTTTCTTCTTAATATAACCTCAGTGTTTCTTTCTCTCTCTGTGTAGGGATGATGTGTGTGGTGAGGCCTGAAGGCGTCCCTCAGCTCTGTAAAACAGACGAGATCGGAGAGTTGTGTGTTTGTACTGTCGCCACGGGAACCTCGTACTACGGTCTGGCCGGTATGACCAAGAACACCTTTGAGGTGAGTGTGTGAGGGATTGTAGAACCTGAAAATGTAATAAAACCTGATAATGTAATAACTTCCCGATAATGTAATAAAGTGCATTTCCCAATAATGTAATACACTTTTTACCAATAATGTAATAAAGTATAACACAAGCACCTTTAGATTTCAAGAAGCTGTTGAATGCATTCGTGTGTCATGGATACCTTGTTTGTGAAAAACGGATGAACGGGTCAAAAGTTAATAAACATTCAACTTTGACCTGTTGGTGGCGCTAGAGCTCTTGAGCTAGAGTTCCTACACAGTATCACCACTTGAACCCAAGTAATGGGTGGTCTGCTGTTAAATTATTACAATATTGGGGAATTATTACATAATCAGGACTTGCGAAATGAAGGCTAACCTGATAATGTAATAACCTCCCATTAATGTTATACTTTATCACATTATTGGTAAAAAGTGTATTACATTATTGGGAAATGCACTTTATTACATTATCTGGAAGTTATTACATTATCAGATTTTATTACATTTACAATGGACTCAAGTGCAGATTTTTATTACATTATCGGGGTTATTACATTATCAGGCTCTACAGGGATTTCATTTATTAATATGTTTGTTTAAATGACAAACCTTACCTGGCCTCGTGTCCCACTCAGGTGTTCCCTGTGACCAACAACGGAGCTCCCATCAGTGAGTTCCCCTTCACCAGGACCGGCCTGCTGGGCTTCATCGGGCCTGGAGGTCTGATCTTTGTGGCGGGAAAGATGGACGGTCTGATGGTGGTCGGAGGCCGTCAGCACAACGCAGACGACATCGTCGCCACGGCGCTCGCTGTGGAGCCCATGAAGTTTGTCTATAGGGGAAGGTGAGTGGGATGAACCTTTGGTCACATGTCTGCCAAGGTTATAATAGTTTTGGATTTTTCCTTAGTTTTAGTTTTAATTTTTGTTGTTTATTTTTTGTTTTCAAATTCATTTTTTAGAGTGAGTTTGCTAGTTTTAATTAGTTTTTATTTTTTGGAAAATGCTTAGTTTTAGTTTAGTTTTTATTAGTTTTATTGTTAGTTTTAGTTTTTTTGTAATGGGGTATTTGTTGGGTGCGAGATTCAATAAGGTCACAATAAATGTTTCCTTTGTTTCCTTTGTCTGATCCATCTCAGCCCCAATAAGTTTATTAAGTCATAAAACCAGATAGATGAAATAGATTTCATGATTTATGTATGAAAAAGTTGACAAAGACAAAAAACAAGGACATTTTCACTATAATTATAGTTTTAGTTTGTTAGTTTAGTTAGTTTTGTAACCACAAAATACAGTTTCAGCTAGTTATTGTTTTTAAAAAACTCGTTTTTATTTTCATTTCAGTTAACGAAAATGTATTTTCAATTCTAGTTTTCGTTATTTCGTTAACTATAATAACCTTGGTTTCTGCTGTTCTGCCACAGGTGGGTTTGAAAAGCTTTTGTAGTCGCTTTGCGACCACTCAAAGCACTTTACATTACAGACTGTGCTCATTCACCCGTTCACACTCACATTCATACTGGTGGCAGAGGCTACCCTAAACAGTGCCTCCTGCCACCATTGGGAATTCATTCTCACACCGATGAACACAGCACATCGGGAGCAATTTGGGGTTCAGTAACTTGCTCAAGGATACTTCGACATGTAGGCTGCCATGGTCAGGGATAGAACCACCAACCCTCCGATCTGTGGGCAACCCGCTCTAACAACTGAGCCACAGCCGCCCACAAACATAATAAAGCACAAACGTAATAAAAATCTGCAGCTTTTAATGCAATTATCCCACAAACGTAATAGCAGCTGCCGACTACAAACTTAATTCGCGATTTCTGACAAATGTAATAACTATTAGATCGCAGGGACTTATTACGTTTGTGAGGAAGTGAAAATCTTCAGCTTTCAGTATTGTAATAAGTTCCCACAGATGTAATAACGCAAAGAATAATGGTTGTTTTTCTTTGTTTGTTTGACTATACACACACTACTAATACTGTGTATCGTGGGTGCAAAATCCAGCTGCTGGCTCTCCGCTCCCCCCCTTTGTCCTGTTGTCATGGCGACCACTGTAGTCCAGAGGAAGTCCGGTCAAAGTTTCTACAGTTTAACAGGATACTTGTTACAACTTTATTAGTGTGTTTATCCGTTTGTGTGTTTACAGATACATGTGCTGCATCAAAATAAACCAGTGTGTGACATGTATCTAAATAATAACTGTGAACATTATCACAATTAAGTTATCATTTTGTGATGTAAATAACACAATTCAATCAAGACTCCTTCTAGACATGTTTCAAGGTGTAGCCTATATAAAATACCTTTTTTTTGTGGGCATTATTACATTTGCGGGCGTTACAATCTTCTGAGTTAAATGTTGTTAATGTTAAACAGAAACATTTGTAACTTATCATCCATTCAAGGACTGTCGGAAAGTTCAAATTCCAACGATTATGCTTTTTTTTGTGGGGATCAGAGATTTAAACACAGACTTTTTTTTCTGTCCATATCATCAAAGTGATAATGTTCTCTGAGTCATCCTGATAAAGCAGATCATCTAACTATCAACCATCCATTCTGTAGACGGCCATTAGGAGCCCTCTGCCCTAACTTATCTCTGCTAGAATTAGATTAGTGACCCTGAACGACGGACTGAAGTATTCCCAGGTGATAGTTGTGTCTGTGTGAGGAGCATGCTGAG
This sequence comes from Centropristis striata, assembly GCF_030273125.1. Taxonomy (NCBI): domain Eukaryota; kingdom Metazoa; phylum Chordata; class Actinopteri; order Perciformes; family Serranidae; genus Centropristis; species Centropristis striata. The sequence continues at coordinate 23,526,800 of NC_081527.1, read as the reverse complement.
GCTGTGGTGTGTTTGTGTTTCAGGATAGCAGTGTTCTCCATCACCGTCCTCCATGATGAGAGGATCGTGGTCGTGGCGGAGCAGCGGCCCGACTCCACCGAGGAAGACAGCTTCCAGTGGATGAGCCGGGTCCTGCAGGTACAAACACACATTTACACATTTTATACACAATATATAAAGAATTCAATGATTTATATCATTTATATATTTACATGAATCATTTCCTTTTGGGGAAATATCAATCAAACTGCTGTTGGGTTGTTTTACAGACATCTCAAACTTTAATTAACTTAAATCATGGTGGGGTTTTTACTGTGTAATCAAAGGAAAATCGGTTACAAAATGCAATCGAACTCTTATAAATACAGTTACAGTGATAAAATATACAACCTTAAACATCATATCCTAAACATTAAAAACAGATGAAACTCATGTAAATACACACAAAGAAACTAGCGGCTTTTATAACCGCACAGACACGACTAAAATCTGAGATCTCTTCTTCCTCTGTGCTATAAAACTCAATCTTTGTAAAAAAAAAATATATATTTAAAACACATCAGTGACATCATGTTCCTGCATTTCGATGAACACACACACTGACGTTTTTTTGGCTCAATCTCACACACACCATCCTGCTGCCACAAATACTCACTACAGCACCAAATGTGGATTAATTCGCCCCTCAAAATAGTCCCCAAAAATCGACACTTTTCCTATGTTTGTTTGATAATAACTAAAAAAAATATTAACTTTATATTTGCGAGCTGTTTTTAAAGATTTTGCCTTCAGTGCACCAAGGTTATTATAGTTAACGAAAACTAGAATTGAAAAAACATTTTCGTTAACTGAAATAAAAACGAACTGGTTACAAAACTAACTAAAACCAAAGTGAAAAAGTCCTACGTACAGCGGTGCAGTGCCGCAGAATACATGTAGGGGCAACACTGCATAATCCTTTTTGGTTGATATGAAATGTATTTATTTAGGTCCAACTAAACAGCTGCTGGTTAGGGAACATGCAGGACCACATGGTAAATATGTTTATTGAGACTGAGATGTCTACACTCGAAAAATTCACCCGGAACTGTAAAAGTTAATAACCTAATAGGGCTAAGATGGATTAAACCAAAGGAAATAAAGGCACAATTTATTATGACCTCTTTGAATCTCAACCCAACACATAACCCATTACAAAAAACTAAAACTAACACTAAAACTAGCAAACACACTCTTAAAACTAATTAAAGCTAACTGAATTTGAAAATGAAAATTCACAACAAAACTAAAACTAATGAAAAATCCAAAACTATTATAACCTTGCAGTGCACAAAGGATTTATTGCCAGACAGGCTAGTAATACTGAAAAGTATTACTCAAGAAATCAACTAAGACCTCGCTGGATCTGTGACAATAAGAAAACTATTGAATAAAAGCACATTTATACTTACCATACCACACTCAGATACACAGCAGACAGACCCCCACCAAAAGAGACAAAACAGCTCACACACATTCTTTCACACCACATTTTTGTCTCTTTGGCTCCGTCAGAGACACACACACACACACACACACACACACACACACACACACACACACACACACACACACACAGACTATACAATACCGTGCTGTACATTCATACTGGGCATGAACAGATAAAATCTCTGCTCCAGATCTCTGTAAGCCGACGTGGAGTCTGCGGTGAAACTATAAAATCCGTCTGCATTTTTACGGCTTTAATAAAGACCAAATCTCTTTTTTTCCTTTTCCATCACAGATTCTGAGCGACTGATTTTCCATTCAGCTCGTCTAGTTATTGACACACTCACTGATTTAGATTGAGGACTGCCTTTTAACACTAAACTTATCATAAAAATATTAAAAGATAGAAATCACATCATGTTAAATGTATCAAAATGTAGGAAAACTTGTTTCCTTTCATACATTTATATATTATATTTAGCTGAGACAGGTGTACTATTCAACTGATATTATTGCCGTAGGAAGTAAAAATGCGATTTCTTTCTGTCTTCCTGTCTCTGCCAGGCTATAGACGGGATCCACCAGGTGGGGGTGTACTGCCTGGCTCTGGTGCCCTCCAACACTCTGCCCAAGACTCCCCTCGGTGGCATCCACCTGTCGGAGACCAAGCAGCTGTTCTTGGAGGGCGCGCTGCACCCCTGCAACGTGCTCATGTGTCCGCACACCTGTGTCACCAACCTGCCCAAACCCCGGCAGAAACAACCAGGTGCTGTATGAATGCATGTGTGATGGAGTTTTAACTCTAAACTAGAGGAAATGGTAAATATGGTGGAAATGTAAATGTAAATACTGAGATTTGGATTTAACTTGAGGAAGGATTTAATCTGCAATATAATACCTAATAACAGGTGCAGCTAGTTTCTCAAAATAAAGCAGTCAAAAACATGTTATGTACATCATAAATTAGTTGTAAAACAACTTACCAAACATGTCAGTAAGAAAGACAACAGTTATTTCTTTGTCTCCATTTCAAACTTTGCATCTGATAAAGTCTGTGGCCTGTGGCATTCCACAGGGCTCAATCCTTTGTCCCCTCCTGTTTAATTTATATATTCTTCCACTTGGGAAAATCATAATGAAAAATAATATACAATATCATAATTATGCAGATTACACCAACTTTACATCTCCCTCTATTCTGATGATTTGGGCCATGTAGAAACACTTATGCATTAATACATGGATGAACCATCAACTAAATAGTGGCAAAACAAACTGCTTATTACAGCTGCAAAAGCAAAGAGACAAAAAATGTGCAGCCCACCTTAATTAATTTCCTCTTGAGGGCAAAGATAATGCCAGAAATCTTGGTCATATCATTACCTTTAAATGTCATATCAATAATGTCACAAGATCAGGTTCCTAAGGTAGCCCTGAGAGCTAACAGCGCTGCAACTTAAGGAAACACATGCAGATACACAAAACACAAGCAAACTGAGAAAACATCTTCATCAATTTGACAACACAAGCGCAGCATTTAGAAAACACGCTGCAAAGACCACAACACAACAGAAGTGTTTCCAGAGGACACTTAAAAGTGATGTACACATCTGGATGCTTGTGATATTATCACGTTATTATTATCACGTCATTAATATCCCGTTAGTGGCCGATCGATAGCATGCTAACGTTAGCGGCTGATCATAGCGTGCTAACGTTAGCCGGCAATCTAGCAAGACCAAACCAACTCGGTGCCTTTGAGAGAGACCGACTAAAATGTGTATCATTAATTTATTTGATTTGTTTGACTGCAGTGTGATTGAAAATATCATTATATTGATATAACGTGTTTAACGTTATCATTAAATTATCATTACACATCACTTACATCACTTTTAAGTGTCCTCTGGAAACACTGTTGTGTTGTTGTCTTTTTCTAAATGCTGCGCTTGTGTTGTCAAATTGATGACGATGTTTTCTCAATTTGCTTGTGTTTTGTTTTATGTGTTTCCTTAAGTTGCAGTTGCTGTGAGTTCTCAGGGCCACCATACTACCACAATAAAAACAGCAAAAACTGAATGAAAAACTATTACTTGTCACAAGCTGACTTGACTCCAGCAGTGGTTTCTTCTCTGGACTCCCAAAAAACACTACTGCAGCTTATACAGGAAGCTGAACTAAGAAAATGCACACATCACACCTGTTTTCAAATGCTTTTTTTGCTTCTAGTAAATGCTAGAACATATGTTGAAATCCTTCTACACCTGTTGAATGCATTCAGTTATTAAGCCCAAATGACTTTCCAAGTGATGAGTAGAACCCCCAACACTTAGTTCCTTTAAAAGTAGACTTAAAACATTACTTTTTACCTTTTGGTAAAAGATTTAACTGAATTATTTTGAACCTTGATTACCTATGTATCCATGTATACATGCTCATTTGTCTGTTTTGTCTTACTTGTGATGAAATGTATACTTGCATTTATAGCATTAAACATGTTTTGTTCTAGGCCTTGTGAAGCACATTTTGTTGCTTTTTGTATGAAATGTGCTCAGAAAATAACTTTTTGCTGTCCTCTTCTTTTTACTCTTCCTCAGAGATCGGTCCTGCATCTGTGATGGTTGGAAATCTGGTGTCGGGGAAGAGGATTGCTCAGGCCAGCGGCAGAGATCTGGGTCAGATCGAAGACAATGACCAGGCAAGGAAGGTGTGTGTGAGAAGGGGGACTGCTGGTTTTCACCATCATCATCATCATCATCATCAACCTCACACACACACACACACACACACACACAAAACATGTTTCAAAGCATCATGGTTTATTCTCAGCCACAATTCTGTTTTTGTTTCACTTGTTCAGATCATTTTCCAGTTATTTGGCCTCAAATTAATTTATGACAACATTCATCAAATCATTGCATCATCATTTGAAGCAGCAGAACAGTTTTCTATCTATTGCTTTGATTTATCACCCTTTTCCTGGAAAAATCAAGCTGAATGTACTTTTAAAGGACTAACACAAATCCTTTAAACTTAAGCTGCAGAGTGGTCTTTCTCAGGGTTTTTTCCACTATGGCTGGAGATCAAAAAGCACTTAATATATCAAAAAGGAGAGTGTGGTGCCAGCAGGTGATGGCAGAGGAAGTTAGTTTCTTTGGCCGCACTGTTCTTGTCGTATTTGTGCCAACTAAAGTGAGTAAGACAGAAGAGGGACGTCTGTAAAGAAACAAAGGCAGAGAACCGAAGAACAAGGCTGAAAATGAGAAATAGAGGTCATAGGAGCAAGAAACAACAGGCATGAAGAGAGAGAGAGAGAGAATGAGAAAACACGGAACAGAGAGAAAACAACAAAGAGTAATTTAAGTTAGAGCAACAAAAAGCGAGAGCAGGAGTGATGGAGAGAACCCGTGAGTGTGTCTTACTGACAGAGCTGATTTTGCTTTCCTCTCTCATGCCGAAAATGTCATCAGTTACAGCGTCAGGCAGCCGGCGGCGGCACACACCATGTCGACTCTAATGAGAAGAGACAGGCCCCAAACACCAACAACCACCACCTCCACCGCAGCAGGCTGGGAGGCTGCAGCAGCCTGTGTCACCAGCAGCCTCATTCGCAACACGCTGCGAGTCTGCCTGTTTGGATGTCACCAAACAGATGTTGATAATTTTGTTTTCTGGTTTTGTCAAATTTTCACCAACTAAACTCCCCGAGCTTCCGCAGAGTCTGGCACCTCAAAACATAGGGATGCCAGGACATGTTAGATCAGGCAGGTAAACAGCAAGCAAAATATCTGACACATACTTCTCCCTGTATGTTTTATAAAGTTAAGGTTCAGGGTATATTCTTGTCTCTATTCAGCAGTTTAAGGAATTTTAGAGAAATACACATTTCATGTCAATTCTGTCCGGTAAAAATGAAGCTACCACAGCAGCCACACTGCAACAAAAGAAAAGTTGGGTGAACTCAAAATTTCAAGGCAACAAACTTTGATAAAATTTTAAGTTGGACAGTTAAACTAAATATTTTAAGTTTTGTTTTTCTGTTTGCTCAACTCTGAATTCAAATTTGGGTCAACTCAACTGTAAGTTGTACTAACTTATAATTTTACATTGTAATACCTTTTAGTCCTTTCTTCTGCTAACTTCTGCAATATGTGCTGAATTGGCACGATTGTAATGCCGCTATGAAATGTCAGCTAATGTTGCGACCACAATTTTGAGTTAGCATTGATACGCTAATGGCTACTCTTGTAGCTGTAACAAGCAGCGCCGCTAGCATCAGTTAGCCGCTAGCATCAGTTAGCCGTTAGCTTTCGCTAATGACCAAATTTCACCGCTTTCCCGCATTTTACATCAAAGAAATAAGAGTTAGCAGAACTATTGTACCTTGTTTTGAACCCCAACTTAAAGATATAAGTAACAACAACTCACCAACTTTTTTTTTAGCATACAACTGGCTTCCTTTGTTGTGCTAACTTACATTATTGCCCTAAATGTCAATCATTTATATTTCCAAGTTTTACTAACTTAAATCACTGTTTTAGGCCAAAAAATACAAGTTGGCTTTTTTTGCAGTGCAGTTAACTTATCTTAGCTTACCTTAGTGCAGTTTAAGAAGATCGTCTAGCAAGATCATTTTGTTTGTCATTGACACCAATGTCTGTTCAAAATAAATGCTAAGAAACGTCTCCTTATTAGGGTTGGGAACCATTACTGGTACACCAACTGTACCTTTTTTTCAGTACTTTACTCTCTCTGTAATAAGAAAAAAATAAGTCCAAATGCCATTTTATTGTATTAAAAAACACTCACTGGCCATCTTATTAGGTGAAATGTGTAGTGGATATTATAAAAAGTTATGACATCTTGTGTTCAGAGGCGGTGTTCTGCAGACCTTGGCTGTAACGAGTGGTTATCTGAGTTCCTGTTGAACCACTCTACTCCTCTGACCTCTCGCATCAACAAGGCATTTTGAAATTGTGACCCCAATTGGGGTGGGGACCCAAAGGTTGAGTAATGGCTGCCTTAAATCACCTTTCGTCCCTGTACTGATGCTCAGTTTGAACTGTCAACATGCCTACATGCACTGAGTTGCTGCCATCTGATTGGCTGTCTAGATATTTGTGTTGACAAGCAGTTGAACAGGTGTACCTAATGAGGTGGCCAGTGAGTGTATATTGCAGTGAGCGTTGTTCAGACTTCAGGCTTGCTATAGCTTGGATTCACTGTGACTTGAACACGCTGCAGGAGGAGACGACAGAGACGTGAGTGCGACCATAAATGACTTTCAGTAGGCCTATAGTTGTCAGTGTACTTTCCAATCATTCTGCTAATGTGCTCTAAAAAAACAATTACTCTTTTGACCAGATGCTCTCAGGAATTAGGTGCAGATTGATTCAACCTGAATTGGTATTTTGTAGTATGGATGTAATCCGGTCACTACCTTTAAAAATAGAGCCCAACCCTTATCCTTATGCATTTGTTTTTCTCCATTTGCATTTATTCACACTAAACTGTTACTTCTGTTTTGGCTTTGCTGTGGAGTTATAAATGTTACAGTGGATCTCTCATAATCTCTCAGTAGAAATTGATATGTGCACACTGCAGCAGCTGTTTACTGTCTAAAGTACAACTGCAGACTAATCTTGTAAAAAGCATCAGTATCGCTGGTTTGGAGGCGATGCTGGATCTAAAACTGCTCTGCTTCATTTTCAAAATGAAACTATTGGTCCTGAGGCTTCGTGCCATAATTACAAGTCCAAACAGGACGGAGATATTGGAAGTGATTAGCTGAAGACGTGGACTGCATCGCTTGTGCAGAAGGACGTGTTTACTCTTCCCTGCTGAACGAAAGTTTAATCGACTTTGGCAACCTTTTTGTGAGCAGATGAAGCGGCGTGGTCAGTCCTGCAGAATGAGTCTGTGGTTAGAGAACTGATTGTGAATTTGGTTTAATTTGTGTGGCAGGTTGTTGGGTTTTTTCACAAGGTCAGAAGGAGGAAGATTCATTCAAAATTAAATGTGGGATTTGTGGATTTTTGTTTGAAAATGTGAACTATGTCTGCTGAATGTTGATCTGGTTTTAGATGATGAAATGTGCTTTTGGCTGCTGCTGCTGCTGCTTCTCATCATCTCATTGATTCATTCCTTCATCAGTTTGTTTATTCATTGATCACTGCATGTGTAACATCGCTCTGAAAACCAGGCCCTCTGTGTGAATGAGCTACTTGTTCTCTTCTGAGCTTTTTTAAAGAAAATTAAATGTTTTGTGTATGTGTGTGTATCCGCATAATCAGGCTTCTCAGATTGCTCTTCTGATAACATTCATTTATCCAGAGAAGCTGTGAGCTGATACACACCTTCATAGATGTCATCCTGGAGATTTCAGCCCTGGTTGCTGCTGGAAACAGCAATTTTGATTTAATACGACAAAAAACACTTGTTGAGCAGCTGCTTTAGGGCTGTACGTTTTTTTTATTGAAGCTTTATCATTAATGTTGACAAGTTAGTCAGTAAAACATCAACATGGATGATGATATTGTTTATATATTTTCTTTTATTCTTTTTTATCTGTATGCCTGTTGGATATTATTTGCTTTTTTTTTTTTTTTTTTGCAATTTTGTGCCGTTTCACAGTCCATTTACCCTCTCGCCCGGTCTTTTCCTGAGGCTAATTTTCTTCCCTATTAGTGGCGTACAGCTGTGAATCTTTTTTCAGCTTTTCTACTCATTTTGTTCTCATTGCTGCACAGTTGCAGATAAACATTAGGCTACACTAATATTATTACTATCATACCAGTTATATAATTTGGAAATGCTGCAGATTAACTCAATACATACTTTCTAATTTTGTGTGTTAGGTCTGTTCCTTGGGAAACTTGCTTTTTTAAATGGAAAACAGGATGGCTGTTCTGGATATATCAAATTTCTCTACAATCCCCTTTTACACGTTTAACCCTTTGATGCACAACATGGGTCCAAAGGGACCTGACAGAGTTTTTATGTTCTATATCTTTGCAATAAATTATATTCATCATTCAGTATTCCAGGTTTTCCTCAATTAGTTTGTTTTGATCATCATACATCCTAATTTTTATGTTTTTCTTTATTCATTTTTAATTAAAATCCCTTTCTGTGTCACTACCTTTCTAATGCACAACATGGGTCAAAAATGACCCATATGCATTTTTAGCTAAGTAGCTTGCTAAGCTAACTACTTAGCTAACTTCTTGGCTAAGTAGTTAGCTTGGCAAGCTACTTAGCTAAGTAGTTAGCTATGAAATAATACAAAAACTTTTTTTCTTCATAGAGTATGAGAAGCAAAATGGAAATAATGATCTGTTGTTGTCAAAATCAAGATATTTAAAGAAAACTTAGAATAGCCAATCATAAAATAAGTTGATATAAAAACATACAGAAACAGAAACACACATCAAGCGTTAAATAACATGGGAAATTAATGCGGGTCATTTTTGATCCATGTTGTGCATTTGAAGGGGTTGTCAATATGTTGTGCATGAAAGGGTTAAAAAATATATCTATTGAGTGAAACATAGATGTTACAGGTGCACAATCTTTTTACACTTCATGACAGCATCTCCTTGAAATATTTATTTTTAACTTAGAGAGTTAGAGAGATTACAGAGTTGCGAGCTGCCTCTGTTGTTTGGTTCAGAGCCAGTTTCCTGCTCGGTCCAATAGATCTGCTGGACAGATTTAACCACTTTCTTTATGTACATGTAAGTAATATAAAGTGGTTCTGGTGCCAGGTGGCTGACGTGTCCGGTTTCACAGAACATCTGATAAAGACATCAGATACAACTAGGCTGCAGGCTTCAGTGTATTAACATGAGAATTCAACACCAACACTCACAAACTGATAAAACTTCACTGTATGAGAACAGATTTGTATCTTTGGTCTGGGGTTTCTCACACACACACACACACACACACACACATAGCAGACAGAGGCTCTTTGTGTTGGTGTTTAGCATGCCAGTCCCCTCTCATGGCGATAACGTGGTTTTATCTGCAGTCAGGTTCCAGTTTGTTCTGTCTCAGGCTTCGGTTGTGCTCGGGCAGTTTAATCAGAGGTCACAGTCTCTCTTACACACAACACAGACCACATTTTTTGTTTTCATAGTTAAAAATCATCGGTCTGAAACACCAAAAGGTATCTCATGTCCCACAAAATATTTTTTACACTCGCTTGAAGTTGATGTTTTGAGTCAAAGTGCTTATTTTACTTGGTGATGCATTAATCTTTTACATCATCAGTTTAAACTCTTACCTTAAAAATCTTTAGATTTATAAAATCTCAGAAGTCACGGTAACACTTTGGATTAGGGAACACATATTCAACATTAATTAGTTGTAACATATTGGCTCTTAATTAGTCATTATCAAGTAGTTATTAATGCCTTATTCTGCATGGCCTTATTATACAACCAGTAAGACATTAACTAAGAGTTTTCCCTCAATAACCTCAGAATTATCGGACTTGTTGCATCTTCTGCAGGAGTCAGAACTGTATTTTGGCACAAAACAAACAAAACAACCTTAATTGTCTAATTAACCGCTAAATCACAGCAAAGTCTCAGTATCATGTGGCACCAACACACGTCTGATAATTAAAATATTTGAGATAAAGTAAATTGGAGTTTGTTACTTTTAGATACAACATTTTTGATATAATTTATGAGATTTGAGTTTAATTTTTGTGTCCTGTAAATGGCTTGGTTATCAAAGTTTTTAAGAAAGTTATGATCTCTTGGAATTGTTGAATGATTGTCAGGATTATGTATCAGGAGGTCATTTGTGACTCAGCGGCTCATTGGCTTTGACTCTGTTAGGGTTCAGGCTTGTGCAGTCATGGTGCTTTAGGGCATTTTGGATAAAATCCTTCCAAGCACTAGATGTTAATGTATGAGGCAGGAAACTGGGCAGGAAGCAGACTTTCATTTGCCGTTATGAAAGTTTTATGAAAGCTCAGAGTCGAGTCGACAAGTAGCTGAGTGATGTTTTCATCGGGGGAGAAAAGCCTTCTTTAAATCTTTTAACCCCTGAGAGATTTGCGATGCATGGAGCCGGTGGTGAGAACATGAGAGAGCGTTTCGTCAGCCGAGCTGAGAGTCGACTGCACGAGTTTAAAGAGTGAAACGGGAAACTGTGGCCGGTGAGGAGCTGAGTGATGTTTTCAGCAGGAGGTTATATACATCGCTGCGAGGGTTCCTGCACAACAAAATCTCTTAAATTAACAATTGTGATAACTGAAGCATTCGACTGTGTGCCAGCTTGTATAAAACACACAGTGATCACACAACCTCTGGGACCCCAGACAGCCTTGTTTTTACTGCTACGTATGAAATATAGTATCAATACAAGCTCTGCACCTCTATGGAATCAGCACAATCATGGCTAGAAGTGGGAAAATGTCTTTGTGGAAAATAAAAAAGCAAGTTGAATTTCTCTGATATTTATATTTATATGTGTGTATATATATATATATATATATATATATATATATATATATATATAAATTATATGTATATATATGTGTGTGTATTTATAAATTATATGTATATATATATATATGTATTATATTATATTATAATTATTATAATTATATATTTTAATTATAATTATTATAATTATATATTTTAATTGGAATAAAATTTAATGTATATGTAAACATTTTTCCAAGCCAAGCCCACAAGTGTTACCAATAAATGGAAACAAAAACTGTTGAGTAGTCCAAGTTTCACAGAATTTTTGTGACGTTACTGTTCTCACCTGAGTACTTCATGGCTTCACAGTGTTGCTGAGAATTGTAGAATTTAATATTTTTAACAGGATCTGGTTAGTGCAAACGCTTTATTTTTGGCAACATTTTAAATACAACATGTAGAATGAAGTAATTAAATTGGTTATTTTTTCTGACAGAAGTAGCTAAAATGTGAAATTCTGTTGATTATTATTCCTCGTAAAAACTCCAAAGTAAAAAAACAAACATAATTTTATTAATCAGATTTTATGTTTTTTGTGTTCAAAATGTTGATCCAGTAAGTCAAAGTGAAAAACAACTATCATATAGAATAAAAGATGCCAAATGAAGTATTTTACCAGTTCTCAGTCATTAGTTTTATTCATTTTTGTTCTTCATGAAAGTGACATGAAAAAAAAAAGCAAACCTGCTTATCTCAACCCTCAGCTGGAGGAACAAAGATTCACATATGAGGTCTTTGACCTTAATAATTCACTTTGGAACAGTCGGTAAAATTTGCAGTATAAATGAAGCGTGTCGAAGTTCCTCCGAGACGTGACGAACATGATGTGGCGCGGAGCGAAGGTCCGTTTGCTTTACAGTTGGCAGGTTAAAACTCTGACAGCTGAGTCCTCTTCACTGACACACACACAGGAATAAAACCGACTTTCTGTGGCAGAACTAAACGAATCATGCTCCCTGCGATTCTCCATCGGCAGCAGATCTTGAAAAATTCATGAGACCAGAAACAAACTCTCTCTCTCTTGATTTGTTCTCTCCTCCCATCTCTAATTCCCATCTCTTTATTTTTTGAGTCTGCTGTTTTTAAAGTAGGAATCCTTCTGTCTATTATGTCCATTCATAGTAACTCCAACCTGTCTTGACCACTCCTTTCCTGTCTGTGTAAACAGCCTGCAGTTCAGTCCTAGCTCAGTCGAGCTTCACAGATTCGCTGCAGAATTTGATGTTTCTTACAGGATCTAGTGATTCGTAATGAATGTTTTTTGGGGGGCAAAACTTTAGCAATCAAAATGTAGAATAAATCTATTGTTATGAAATATGCCCGTTTTAGGCTTTTCCTGACAGAAGCAGTTGTGACACATGATGCATTTAAGGACAGTCAGAAATGATTATTTCTATTTTTGCAGTTTCTGCTATGAGAAAATGTGTCATTTTGGCAGTAAATTTAAAAAGTCATGCTGTTCAAACCTACAGGATCAAAAGAAATTATTAATTTACTTTTTACCACATAGGAAAAGTGTTGTTTTTTTCATTATCACCTTTGTATTGCACCTGTGTATTACTGAGAGATATAAAGTATTTGTACTTGAAAAAATTCATGATGCCACAAAGGAACTCTCTCTCTTTTGATTTTTTTCTCTCGTCTCGTCTCTAATTTCCATCTCAGTCCTTTTTTTTGTCTCTGCTATTTTAAAGAAGCCTTGTTACCTCACCTTGGTCTCTTCCATTCATTCATAGTAACTTTTTTCCTTCTCTCATTTCCTGCATCCAAATTAAGTGTATCCCCCAACACTCTGACACAATCCAACTCACCAAGCTAATATGCTTTATCAGTATTCACTGTCAGTTTATCAACAAAGCTCCAGAATTAGTTGAGATATCAGAGTTTCTCTGATAACGAGTCAATTTTCAGCTGCATTTCCAGGAAATTCTGCTTATTTTCCAACCGTTTTAAAAGTCAAGTGAGCTGCAAAAACAATGCCAAATAGTGATAAGTAGTTGCAAAACTTGTTGCATTATTCAATTATTCAGCTCAGCTCCAGCTGTGTGTTTAAAATTTGTAAACTCTGCAAACACACCTCATTTATTCATTGCGAAACAGAATCAGATGTTGTGGTTTAACAAGCAGTTTCATTCATTATTTCAAGTCAAAAACTCTTGATTATAAGTTGCAAAATGTGTTGGAAAACTATACCTTTAGATTTTTGGTTGGATATATGTTTTTTTCCACGAAATACTGATTGGATTCTTCCAGCTATTTTGCTTTTGGCTGCAATGGGAATGAATGTTTGTGTGTTTGTTTGTGAATATACATACATGTTTGTGTTTCATCACTCAGTCTCACTGTCTATGTTTTTGTTTTTGATTTCAGTTCCTCTTCCTGTCAGAGGTGTTACAGTGGAGAGCCCAGACCACTCCAGACCACGTCCTGTACACACTGCTCAACTCCAGGGTAGGACTTCACAACACACACACACACACACACACACACACACACACACCAGCTGTTTCAGTCTAAGACTGCTGAATGGGCGTTTAGTATCAGTGAATGAGTACAGGTGAGTAGGGGCCTACTTTACCTTCTAGTCAAGTAGGTTGTTATCAGCTCATGTAATGGGCTGTTTTACTAATGTGTATTGTTGTTGGTGCCCTCTAGTGGCCGTAGTAACTATGAACATCTACTGGACCTATTAAAAGGTGTAGCAGACTATTGAATCGGCTGATTACAACCTATTGGATTTACAAAACGGTGGAGCAGGTCATTGCATGGGATGATAACAACCTACTGGACCTACTATAAGGTGGAGCAGGCCCCTAATCGCCTATACTTACAGGATGATAACTGATCGGGTGCACGCACATACATTTGGATGCAGGTTTTTGGGTCCAGTATGTAAGATTGATACATAATCTACAGTACGGTATAGTAGATTCAGCCAAGGGCTAGGTTTGATGCAGGTTTACCCTCAAACATGAACAGTCAAACTTAAAAAACTTCTAGTGTTTATCCCTAGATGAAGAAGGTGAAAATAAAAGATGCCAGATCCCTTTCCTTATTTTGTTACATTTGCTTCATATTACACTGCCTTGCTTTGTTTTTCTGACAGTGTTTTTACAGAATGGCAGAGAAAAAAAGGATTTATGGCACATTTTTCATTTGTTTCTTCGTATGTGAGAATCTCGACCAGAATATGCAAAAAGAATAGGCATTGTTATTGTTATGATGCAGTTTGTAGATGAGATTGTGAGTGAATTGGCTCTGTATGACGGCTATGCTAGTTTGCATAATGGAAATATGATCCACTGGTTTGTTTACAGCTGTTCAGCATCGAGATGCTGCAACGGAAAATGTGACATGACATCTGCTGATAAACACTGCTGATTGAATGTGTCAATCATCTTCCTCTGTGTGTGTGTGTGTGTGTGTGTGTGTGTGTGTGTGTGTGTGTACAGGGTACGATAGCCAGCTCTTTGACTTGTGTTCAGTTGCATAAGAGGGCAGAGAAGATTGCCGGCATGCTGGCTGAACGGGCCCACCTACAGGACGGAGACCACGTGGCACTCGTCTACCCTCCAGGTAAACAAGCTGCAACTCCAAGTCCTGATGCTTTGTACATTGGTATAAGTTTTCATCTTTGTCATAATGCTGCTAGATGTGAGTGCATTACTTCCAAACTGGAGAAAAAAAAAACAAGTGAAATTCACTCATGTTTCAAAATAAAAGCTGATCCTACACAGCAACCATTCCTGGCTAAATTATGACATGCAGTAAAACAGCTTTGGAAATGTCTCTGAACCTGTACAATAACAATAAACAAGGTGGTCAAAAGTATGTGGACACGGGGCGTCCTGGTGGCTCAGTGAAATCTTTAAATCAGTTCTAAAACGGACTGGTAACCAGTGAAGAGAGGCTAATACAGGGCTAATATGTTCAGATCTCTTGGTGTTGGTTAAAAGTCTAGCAGCTGCATTCTGCACAAGCTGAAGACGAGATATGTTTTTTTGACTTAGTCCAGATAGTAGGGTATAGGTCCAGTCCAGGTATAGATAGTTGCAATAGTCTAGCCTTGATGAAATAAAAGCATGGATGACCTTCTCAAGATCAGGCCACGAAAGAAATGACCTCATCTTAGAGATGCATCCTAAATGATAAAAACATGACTGCACAACAGTTGAAACTTGTTTCATAAGAAAGTAATGAGATCCAGCACACTGTCAACTTGAGGGCTATGACCAAAGTGTTGCATTTTCAAAGCTGACAGTGTGCAGGAACTCATTACTTTCTTTTGTGTTATTTTACCTTCCTACACATCTGTTGAACAGGTTAGACAACAGTTATTTTATAATATTATAGATAATACCAGATGTACTGTACAGACGGAAAGTTATAAGTGCAGATTTATATAGAAAGTCTGCATTTTTGAGCAACAACAATACACAATTTGCACGAAATTGACTAAAAGGTACCAAAATGCTACTTTAACTCGTGAGCCGACATGTAAATAAGAACAGACTCTGGGTGTTTTTAAATGAGGAAGGACACGACAAAGACATTCAGAGCTGCTCGGTCGGGGCGCCGGTCAGATCGAAGAGAGCGCCGCAGGGAGAAAATGAAGGAGAACGCAGAGAATTGTAATTTCCCCTCAGAGACACGGAGCCTCGTGTCCATCACGACAGGACGGACGCAGCCGAGCAGGACCAATTCCCCGACACGAGGAGATTGTCTTAAAGCAGCGTTCAATTAATCGCCTCCAGAGTCTGCCGCTCAATACTTAACCTCCTGGCCTCTGAGTGTGACCGGTTCTTTTCTCCTTTTCCTTTTTTTTTTTCTTGCTTCGTTCTTCCTCTATTCTCCTCCTCTTCATTCTCTCCTCCTTTCTTCCACTTTTTGTCTTCCCTTGTTTTTATACCCGCTCCATTATCTTTCACTTTTCTCCTTTTCCTACTTTTCCTCCCTTTGCCTCTCTCCATCTTTCCCTCTCTATCCTCCCTCCATTCCTCCTTTCCTCTCCCTGCGTCCACCTCTTCCTCCTCCACTTTATCCAGGTATCGACCTCATCGTGGCGTTCTATGGCTGCCTTTACGCCGGTTGCGTGCCGATCACGGTGCGACCTCCTCACCCGCAGAACATCGCCACCACGCTGCCCACCGTCAAGATGATCGTGGAGGTAAAAACTTTGATTCTTTATCAGGCAGATTTGTCTCAACTTGTACCATAACCAATGAGACATTTGTAAGAAATGTTTCCATATCCATAACTCCATATGTTCTATACAAAAAGCTACATTTAGCTCAGACAATCATAGCGAGGCGGGGCGGCTGTGGCTCAGTTGGTAGAGTTGGTTGGCCCCCAACCGAAGGGTTGGTGGTTCGATCCCTGACCGCCGCCGCAGCCTACATGTCGAAGTATCCTCGAGCAAGATACTGAACCCCAAATTGCTCCCGATGCTCCCGAGAGTTTACTAGTAACAGAGTTTATCAAATCAATATATCCCCATCAATATATATGGCAAGATTAAAAATACAGGAAACTAAATACAACCAATTTAAATACAATAAAAATTCTTGTGTGAATGAATTCCCAATGGTGGCAGGTGGCACCGTTTAGGGTAGCCTCTGCCATCTATTTGATCAAATAATCATCTAGTGATATTCTCAATAGCTTTAAATGATTCCTTGACCCAGAAAATGTTGATGTTGACACCAAGATTGACCTTCTAAGTGGCTTGGAAGATATATTGGTTCTCATAGACTTTATATGGCTGACATCTCCGATCCACAATCTTGATGAAGTGGCTCCTACCAAAAATTGAAACCCATGGTGATAGAGAGCATTTGGAAAAAAATTGGTGCTTTTGTCCGGTGTGTCCCCTTTCTTCTCAAATCTGGTCCTAAGCTGCCTGACTAAAAGAAAGATCTCTTTTGAATCACTGAAAACAACACAACAACAAGACAGTGTGCAGATAAAATACACACACTTCAATAGAAGGCGGCAGGTATCTATGTCACATGATCTTATTTCAAGGATAAAATGTTATGACAATAAATAATTCAATTAAAATCAATATGTTTCATAATTTGTAAGCATTTCTTTGAGGCCACTTTGAATGTGCTCTGTTACACACTTTGTTTCAGACTTCTGGGCAGATTATTCAGCTGTACTGCTGCACTGTAGAGAAATATGTTTTTTTATGTGTTTGTTAGCAATGAAAAATTACTATTTTAGTACTTTGGTACCAAATTTTTTGACATTTCTAAAGTGAGCAGCATCTTAATATTCAATATATCATTCTTCTTTCCACTCTCAACCAAGCTAGTGTTTTAAATATGTGCAGGATTAATCAGTTTAATGTATCATCATTATTCGACTTTTCTCTGGCTGCACATTAAGACACATTTAATCCTAAATGATGGATGTTTGGCACATGATAAGCTCACATTCACCAGTCAGAGGATCCTCTCTTGTAGAAACTTCTTTTACAAATCAGCCATGAAATCACAGTACAGATAGAAGTCACTGGAGTTCAACTCATAAAAATAGAAAGACTGAGTGGAAACCAAAGAAAGATGGAGTGAAGGGGCAAAGGATCCGACGGCTCGCAGAAACCGGGAAACAAGCCAGCGGTCTGGAAAAATAAGTGAGCGGATGAATGCGAGTTGTGAATAAGGACGAGGCTCGTTCATCTCTCACACAGCTGTCAGCAGGAGCTGCAGGTCAGAGCTGCACGTTCTCAGCTATAAATCTCAAGCGGGTGAATTTAACCGCTTTGTTTCGCCGGGTGGTTTAAAGTGGAGCTTCGTCTTCCTCCCTGTTGGAGAACGAATGATGGAATATAATGTGGTGTTCCTTTTTATTGCATTTCATTGAGTTGTGTGTCTGTGTCTGCAGGTGAGCCGCTCAGTGTGTGTGATGACCACACAGCTCATCTGTAAACTGCTGAGGTCCAAGGAGGCCTCGGCCGCCGTGGACGTCCGGACCTGGCCCCCCGTCATGGACACAGGTACACACACACACAAAAAGTGAGGACAGGCCGAAATGTCCTCACTTCTCAAAAATGTCCTCACTCTGTTGGTTAGAAATGTGTCCCGGTCCTCACTACGTAGGAATGACAAGAACACACACACACACACACACACACACACATATGTGTACTTCTATCTTGAGGGCCCTCATTGGAATAGAGTTCCCTAGCCCCTTACCCTAACCCTTAACCTAATCTTCACCATCACAACTAAATGCCCAACCCTAACCCTAACTTTTACCTAATTGTAACCTTAACCCTCAAACAAAGTCTGAATCAATCAATCAAACTTTATTTATATAGCACTTTTCATACATAGAAATGTAACACAAAGTGCTTTACAAAAAATAACAGACAATAAAAATGACAAAACCCACCCCTCCCGTCCCCACATTCACATCTGCACGTACACATACACGTACATGCACACACACGCACATAGACAGGTACGCACACAAACACACACTCAGATTTACACACAGCACATATTAATTGACAGTGTAGAGCGAACACACACTCTCAAACAAGCCTTTGAAAAAGTGAGGACCAGCTAAAATGTCCTCACTTCGCAAAGATGTCCTCACTCTGTTGGTTAGAAACGTGTCCCGGTCCTCACTATGTAGGAAGGGCAAGAACACACACACACACACACACACACACACACACATATGTGTGTACTTCTATCTTTGTGAGGGCCCTCATTGGAATAGTGAGTTCCCTAGCCCCTTACCCTAACCCTTAACCTAATCTTCACCATCACAACTGAATGCCTAACCCTAACCCTAACTTTAACCTAATTGTAACCTTAACCCTCAAACAAAGTCTGAATCAATCAATCAAACTTTATTTATATAGCGCTTTTCATACATAGAAATGTAACACAAAGGGATTTACAAAAAATAAGAATAAAAACAGACAATAAAAATATCAAAACCCACCCCTCCCATCCCCACATACACATCTGCACGTACACATACACGTACATGCACACACACGCACATAGACAGGTACGCACACAAACACACACTCAGATACACACACAGCACATATTAATTGACAGTGTAGAGCGAACACACACTCTCAAACAAGCCTTTAAAAAAGTGAGGACCGCCCAAAATGTCCTCACTTCGCAAAGATGTACTCACTCTGTTGGTTAGAAACGTGTCCTGGTCCTCACTACGTAGGAAGGGCAAGAACACACATATTCTTATAGACTTTTGGCATTATAGTTGATAAGTAGCTGTTTCTCTCATTTTCTTTCTAACTGTAAAGACTGTAAAATATTATTACATGCATAAAGCAACTGATGAAGCTCACATTGTTTAAAGGCATAATATGAAACATATTTTGCGTTAAAATTTCTAAATAACATATATGTTTTGTTGGGTTATAAAAACAGAGAAATCAGCTATTTTTAGTTAAAGTAACAGTCTTTTTCATGGGTCCGCTTTCAAGGATAACCGTTTTACTAGTTTGAAGCCACATTTTAAGGATACACTTTTAAGCTCTATATTTTAATCAGATGAAGGATTTTAACCATTGTGTTATAAGTCATCTGAGAAACAGGCTGAGCAAACTTTAGTGGCAGCTCGGCCCGCAGCCTCCCAACAGTGTAGAAGAAATACAGATTTTTAAACGTTAAACTGCTTCAGTATTTTTACCGGTTTTAATCCTAACCAGGGGAAGTTGAATGCAATATTGGCAATGGTGGTGAAGATGACACCTTCCACCCTACTTCACGACATCACCAACTCTTTATTGTGTTATTGCTTTGAGCTCAAAGCAGAAAAATCATATATTGTGTGTTTAATAGGCAGACGATCAGTGCAGAAGTACTCGGTCAATGGAGGCAAACTGTGAAATAGCCAATAAGGAAATGTAAACAAATGACTTAAAAATAGTGATAATCTGAGTGAATGGAAATGTCTGTGCAGCACTGATGGAATGATGAAGGGATGATTTTCTTTCTCAGACGATTTGCCAAAGAAGAAACCTCCTCTGCTGTATAAACCGTCCAACCCTGACACCCTGGCCTACCTGGACTTCAGCGTCTCCACCACCGGCATGCTCGCTGGAGTCAAGGTACACACACACACACACACACACACACACACACACCCACCAAGGTTATTATAGTTAACGAAAACTATGAAATAACGAAACTAGAATTGAAAAAACATTTTCGTTACTGAGATAAAAATAAAAACGAGAGTTTAAAAAAAAAAAATGACAACTAACTGAAACTGTATTGTGTGGTTACAAAACTAACTAAAACTAACTAAAACTAACTAAAATGATAGTGAAAATGTCTCTCGTTTTAGTCTTTGTCAACTTTTTTCATACGTAAACCTTTTTGGTTGATATGAAATCTATTTCATCTATCTGGTTTTATGACTTAATAAACTTATTGGGGCTGAGATGGATCTGACAAAGGAAATAAAGGCAACATTTGTGACTTTTTTCAATCTGGCAGCCAACAAATACCCCATTACAAAACAGTAAAACTAATAAAAACTAAACTACAACTAAGCTTTTAAAAATCAAAAGTCACAACAAATTTAAACTAAAACTAATGAAAAATTCAAAACTATTATAACCTTCACACACACACACACACACACACACACACACACACACACACACACACACGTAGACGCCAAGCCATACTAACATTTAGCTGAAAGCTACCATGGATATAACTTATCCCATAATTGTTATCTTGTTTGAAAATGACACTGATTGGACAGTTTGGGGCTCTATGTATTAAGTTAAATGTCGTATTTGGTCTGATTCTGACAACATCAACCTCTTCATGTTTGTTACTTGAAGAATTAAGACCGATTGGCTTTATTCACACTGATTAAAGGTCAACGTTTCAAATCCATAATGCTGTAATTATGGCCCTGCGGACGTCTGCACCATCATCATGAGTGCTGACGTTTGTGTGTGCATGCGTGCGTGTGTGTGTTCAGTGAAACACTTTCTCTAACAATTTAAGATCTGCGCAAGAGACAGCTGTGACATTTTCCAGATTAAAGCCCTCATTGATTCCTGCTGCAGCAAAACAAACCTGCATCCTGCACTCAACTCATTGTTTCTCTGCCACTATTCATCTGGTGCAAAATCAAACTAGTAACTGCACTTGGAGACTCATATTTAGTATGTTTAATGTATAATAAGAGTTTTAGTTTCTTCTGTTAGTCTGATCTATTTATGACAGATGAGAGCAGATCTCTTTCTCTGAGATGTGTTAATATTCTGCATCAGTTTGACATTTCATCAGTTATCAGTCTCACCTTTAGCGACCTGAGATAACTCTGAGCATTAGAGATTAAAGATTAATGATAATTGCAGATGAAATCTTTTCCAGCAAATGAGAGGCAGCACATTTCTGCTAATATCAGAATATTAATTTCTCCTTTAAACACTATGGGAAACAGAAAACTTTTGTTCATATCTCAACTTTTCATGCTGTAGTTAAGGTTTTTAGGTGGCTCACTATCTGTCATTATAAATTACCTCTATATCTCAGTTAAACAGACTGCTGGAAGAGGATTGCTGCTCATCCTATTATACTCTGTATTTGTTCTCACAGTGTTCACACCACCAGCGACTGAGGCTTCGCCATTTTGCATCATAATCACAACAAAAAACACCACAAAAGCCTCATTAATGAACGCTTTGAGAAACACACACTAATCAGCTAAGAGGGGAAGCAGGGCAGAAGGAAACAATGCCAGCATATTTTCTCATGTGCTGCTAAATTGCCTGTCCGTTATGTTTAATCACCGTTTCTTAATGAGCGAATCAGTCAGTGTTGGAGTATCAGCGCTGCGACGGGCAGAGCCGCTGCCAGAACACAAAGAGGAAAACAAGGCGGTCAATTCATCTGGCCACTGCTGCACACACAGTTTTGTTATGCTAATCAATGCGCCATGGGCATATTTCTAGTTAATTAATCGTTTGTAGCTGCAGCAGCACAGGAGGTCCTGAGTACAAACTTTAGAGTTTATTTGTGTGTGTGAAGCTGAAGAAAGACAAGAAAAGATTACAAACCAGTGAGGACATTCCGACTTTCGGAGGACTGCTTTTTGTTCCGACATCCCATTGGTCAAATGTTTAGATATGTGGGTCAGACGGCCCAATATTTTAAAAATACACCCCAGAGTCCAGTGACTGTATAAAAAGGTAATCATGCGTTATGGTGTGTTAGTGCTGTTGTTAAGGTTTGGTTTAGGCAAAAAAATAACCTGGTTAGTTTTAGAGAAAGATCACTTCTTCTTCTTCTTATCAGGCCGTTGGATTAATGGGACACATAACTCCCTTGTTTCCTGATACTAGTTCAAATCCACATAAAGAATGGACACCACATCCCATTCAGATTGCAGTTTCAAGAAGCAATATTTCCTCCTTGTTTAAGATTTTTCATTAGTTAGTTTTATTTTCATTGTGATTTTTTGTTTTCAAATTCAGTTAGTTTTAATTACTTTTTAGAGTGAGTTTGCTAGTTCTTATTCGTTTTTATCCTTTGGAAAATGCTTAGTTTTAGTTTAGTTTTTATTAGTTTTAGTTTTTTTGTAATGGGGTATTTGTTGGGTGAAAATGTCCTTCGTTTTCTTCTTTGTCAACTTTTTTCATACGTAAACCTTTTTGGTTGATATGAAATCTATTTCATCTATCTAGTTTTATGACTTAATAAACTTAATGGGGCTGAGATGGATCAGACAAAGGAAATAAAGGAACATTTATTGTGACTTTTTAATCTGGCAAATACCCCATTACAAAAAAACTAAAACTAATAAAAACTAAACTACAACTTGCTGAATTTGAAAACAAAAATTTAACAAAATTAAACCTAAAACTAATGAAAAATCCAAATCAACTATTATAACCTTGCTTTGCACTACACTAACCTGTATGAAAGCTGCTTCACAAATAAAGTTTGATAGAAACCTGAAATGACTCATTGTTCCTAGAAGCTGCTGTGCAGAAAAACTGGATTAACTGCGTGCATGGATGTTGTTTTCTGAGTGTCCTGTGTGTGTCTGCTGTTCAGATGTCTCACACAGCCACCAGTGCCTTCTGCCGCTCCATCAAGCTGCAGTGTGAGCTTTACCCGTCCAGGGAGGTCGCCATCTGCCTGGATCCGTACTGCGGCCTGGGCTTCGTCCTCTGGTGCCTTTGCAGGTCAGACAAACTCCAGTGAAACAAATATTATTTCCATCAGAAACACAACATAACATCATAAGCCCTCCATGTGTCTGGTTTCTCTCTGCAGTGTGTACTCAGGTCACCAGTCCATCCTGATCCCTCCGTCTGAGCTGGAGGTGAACCCGGCTCTCTGGCTGTCGGCCGTCAGTCAGTACAAAGTCCGCGACACTTTCTGCTCCTACAGCGTCATGGAGCTCTGCACCAAAGGCCTCGGTCTGCAGACCGACTCGCTCAAGGTAAACGGGGCGCTGCCAGTTTGTATTATGAGCTTCACATTTTATGATGTTCAAGGTATACTGTTGTTACGCCCTGGCCGAGGGTAACCAGTGCGCAGCATAAATGCTCTCTGCCCCCTTCCCAACTCCCAGAGACGAGCGTAAACAGATAAGCAGTCCAATGTGATTTATTGTGCACAACAATAAATATCTTCAGGGTGAGCACCAGCCAAAACAACAAACAAAACATTCCTCATTTTGCAAACTAACTAACCTAAAAATAAAGATGTACAAAATAAAATACAGGATTCTTACCTGACCTCCCTATACAAAAACAGGAGAAAACGTTATTAAACAAAAAGGCTACTAATAACACAGGGAACAAAGATCAACCACTACTGACAACAACAGTCAACAAACATTTCCCACACAGTCATCTGGCTGGGAGTCAGACAAAGGGCCAAAGAGAGAGGGAGGCGTCCTCAGCAGCAGTCCTTTTAAAGCTGTCCAATCAGCTGTGTCCAATCCCACTCCAACCACCACCTGGGAAACAGAAAGGAGAGAGGGAAAGAAACACCAAGCAGCACCTCCTCTGACAGGGAGGAACACCTGCACCAGGCACTGCACGGGACAAAACAAACCATATGACCCCTGGTCAGAAGACTGTGCAGAATTTTTCCCTTGCAAACAAATGTAAAGAGTCATACCAATAGTGTGTGGAAGTCTCTGTTTCTGTAACTTCTCTTTTCCTTTCATTTTGCTCTATTTGGGACATTTCTGGGCAACAAACCACCTTTTCAAGGAGGCATTTTATTCTGTACTTTGTATTTCTTTTTTTACAATTCACACATGAAATGATGAAGGCACCTTGCAAATGACAAGGTAGTGCAAATCGTAAACCGGACTTTGGTATTCGTTTCATTTTACTTCTTATTCTTAAGATTTCAATCTTAAAGAGATATTTTTTTACAAAATGAACCGAATCACAGGGAAGATTTTGGATGGATGATAATGAGAATGTTCGCAAACAGTAAGCAAGACAAATTTATATATATATATGGCCCTTTTTTGTTTTAAACTTGTGTTTTTTGCACATTTTATTAATTTACAAATGGTGAACAACATAGAACAAGAAGGCACATATAAGAAAACAACAACAACAATAATGATGATGAAAATAAAATGAATAAATACATAACTGGAAGGAAAAAGGAAAGGGGGGGGCATTTATAAACACAAAACAAAATCATGGTGGTAGAAAAATAAATAAATTAAAAATAAGTAAATAAATAAATGCATATATCTATACACACACACACACACACACACACACACACACACACACACAGACATATACATATACACACATATACATATACATATCTGTAAAGCTCTAAATATGTATACTTAATCGAGATAAAATGAAAAAATATATAGAACTTTTTATATCCAAAGGCAACCCTAAGCGCTTTACAAATTACTCTCAAACAAAATGGTAAAAATAAAGAAGAAAAAAAGGAGGCAAAAGCACATAGAATAAGAAAAATAAAATCAAGTATGCAGAAACACAGAGTAAAACAACTGAAAAGACAGAATAAAGAGAATATGAACAACAAAAAAAGGATAATGTATTAAAAGTAAAAGGATGTGACTTTGGCTTGTATTTCTCTGGGGATAAGTGGTAAACCAGACAGGTCATACTGGCCAGAAGATCTGATAAGTCAGCAGCACCTCCTGCTCAGTGCGCCTTGGGGAATTAAAGTGAAGTGCAAAGATAAAAGGGAGCGGCAACAGATACTAAATGTCAGACAACTTCTTTTCACTCTGCGTGTCTCTCTCAGTCTCGAGGGCTGGACTTGTCTCGGGTGAGGACCTGTGTTGTTGTAGCAGAGGAACGTCCCCGGATAGCCCTGACCCAGTCCTTCTCCAAACTCTTCAAGGACCTGGGACTCCACCCTCGAGCCGTCAGCACCTCCTTCGGCTGCCGGGTCAACCTGGCCATCTGCCTGCAGGTCAGTCACACTTTCAGCCCTCTGGCTTCTGTTCCCTTCTGTTCTTTAACCCTTTATCGAGCGAAGAACTATATTTGGTAACTTCAGTGGATATCAAAAGGAGGTCCCCACGTCTCTCTGTGAGGTCGTAGAACCACATGGATTTCTTCCAGCTAATCAGCAAAGATCAGGCTACGTCACAGAAGGTGACACCATGACATCTAACCAATCAGTATGATAATAATATAATATTATTACCTTTATTGACCTGGACCTCCTATGTAAAAATTTAAAAGAAATGTGCAAGAAACAGTCGTACAAACAGTTATTCTTCAATGACTTGTACCAGGAGAACTTGACTATGACGGCATATTAGGGCCAAATATGAATAAAAATAAAAATACAAACCGGGGGGGGGGGTAATATTTAGAGAAAAAGTTGCAAATTTACTAGATTAAAGTGGCAAATCTGCTCGAAAAAAAGTCACAGATTTCTGAGAAAAAAGTGAAAAAAAGCAACTTTTTCTCGCAGATTCATCACTTTAATTCTCATAAATCTGTGCATTTATTTTCTCATAGATTTGCCCCCCTCCCCCGGGTCCTTATATATATTTTTTTTTACACATTCTGGCTGTATGTAATATTCTCTAGGGTTGAAATTTGTTATTTGCAAGTATTTCAATACTTAGTGCCCTATTAAGGGTTAAGGCAGCTGATGTTTGCCACAGCTGCTTGTTTGTCTGATTGTTTTGTATATAGCACAAGTTAGCTGAATCTGAGCTCTTTATCAGCACATATTTTGGTACAAGAAATTGTTTGCTCTCTTATCCAGATGAACAGATCAGTATATATGTCTGAGAAGTGTTAAGTCTTTCTTACTGTAGCACAAAAGAGAAAAATTCTTCTTCCCACAACTCCAAAACTTTTGTATTTGATGTGTGTATATTTATTCCTCTAAAAAAGACGGCTTAAAAAAAAGTCCCTGTGAAATGGAAGTTGGAGCATCTTTAGCTTCTGTACTGTGACTTTTTTTGGGTGAAACTGAATTTTTGAGCTGTGTACAGTTACAAGACGGATATAAATAAAACCCTTTTCAGTTATTTGGAGTGCTGAAGAGTGTGCAGACTTTGAATTTGGCACGATACAGATTCACAGACGCCTATTACTGCTCCACACACACACTAGGCTCACTGCAAAAAAGGTGTGTCTAAAAACAAGATAAAAACACTAAATCTGAGGGAAATGATCTTGCTGCATGGACAGATAATTTCACTTGACAAGATTTCTTAAATTAAGACTGTTAAATCTAGAAATAAGCATGTTGAACGCTTAAAATAGAAAATTAACTCTTAAAACAAGATAAATCATCTAACAATTCTAAATCTAAAGTTTTTTTTTAATCTTGGTAGGAAACAAATAATTGTCAGGTCACTCTGCTCGGGCCAGTTCATCGCTGCTTGCAGCTTTAATTTATCTTGTCTTAAGAGTTAATTTCTTATTTTAAGCGTTCAACATGCTTATTTCTAGATTTAATAATCTTAATTTAAGAAATCTTGTCAAGAGAAATTATCTGTCCATGCAGCAAGATCATTTCCCTCAGATTTAGTGTTTTTATCTTGTTTTTAGACACACCTTTTTTGCAGTGCTTAGGCCGATGGTTGAACTTTAATCGCCGATCATTTGAATCAATATGCAATGTCTACCTAGCTATCGACTAAGGCAGTTCGAGGGCTGGTTTGAATCAGTTCTTCACATTTGGACAACCAAAGAACCGGCTCTCTGCAGGAAAACTGGTTTGAGCGTTGCACCAACTCTTTGCTGGTCTTGAACCTTTGACCACTTACATTAGTGGCTGGGGGAGGGATTATCGTGACCAACAAGACCAACTAACGCATGTATCAATCATTTTATCGCAAATTTAACCAACTGCCAGCTGCAAAAAAACACATGTACAGTTGAAACCAGAAGTTTACATACACTATATAAAAAGACACATTTTTTCTCACTGTCTGACATGAAATCAGACAATCACTTTTCCTGTTTTAGGTCCGTTAGGACTACCAAAATTATTTCCATTTGCTAAATGCCAGAATAATGAGAGAAGGATTTTTTTCAGACAATTTTTTATTACTTTCTTCAAAGTCAGAAGTTTACATAGAATAATAGAGAATTGTGGACTTGCACAAGTCTGGTTCATCCTTGGGTGCAATTTCCAGATGCCTGAAGGTGCCACATCCATCTGTTCAAATAATTATACCCAAGTATAAACACCATGGGAATGTCCAGCCATCATAGCGCTCAGGAAGGAGACGGGCTCTGTGTCCCAGAGATGAACGTGCTTTGGTCCAAAATGTGCAAGTCCACAATTATCTCCTTGATATCTTGGTTGATTTATTTTGACTTTCCCATGATGTTACACAAAGAAGCAGTGTGTTTCAGGTGTGCCTTAAAATACATCCACAGGTGTGTCTCGAATTAACTCTAATGTTGTCAATAAACCTATCAGAAGCTTCCAAAGACATGACAGCATCATCTGGGCTTTCCAAAATTGTTTCAAGGCATAGTAATGCTAGTGTATGTAAACTTCTGACTTTGAAGAAAGTCATAAAAAATTGTCTTAAAAATCCTTCTCTCATTATTCTGGCATTTAGCAAATAGAAATAATTTTGGTAATCCTAACGGACCTAAAACAGGAAAAGTGATTGTCTGATTTCATGTCAGAGTTGTCTGAAAACCAGCACATCCTGCATCAAATAGACCTCAGACACAGTGTTCTGTAGATTAAAACAGACTTTTTGCACGTTGGCATCAAAACACACGTCTTGTTTCTTTTCACCAAGAACCACAAACCTGTGAAGTGCAGTTTTATATGACCGCCCAAAGTGTCAGTTGATTGGATTTATTTTTGTGAACATCCCTGAGTGCAGGATGAGTCATCAATCATTTGAAACCTTTTTACTTGGAAAAGACAAGTTTTCTGATAAAAGAATACTCAGATTACTTTATTTTTTTACACATATTTGACATATATCAAGAGATAAATGGACAATTACCTCAGGGACACAGGGTTAAAATGGTGAAAATGTATTTTTCATTAATCTGAGACTCAAAAAAACACCTCTTCTGTCTGCTGAATTGGTGCTTTCAGGGACAGTGGAATCTCAAAATTACAACCCTAAATGTGTTTTTATACGCTGCAGTTTGGGGTTTGCAGGTCAGAATGTCCCTGCTGAAGTGGAGAAACCACATCACTGCAATTTTGTCTGTATTGCTTTGAAAGTTTACAGCGTTTTTAAAAAAATCAGTTGTCAGTTTTTTCTCACCTCCTGGGTTCTTGTTAAAATTTCTGTTTTTGATGTGTAAAAAACTCCATGGATATGACTGCAGGACGCGGTATAAAGTCAGCGACGGTGATGTGATTGTGGGCTACTCGATTACAAGTTGACAGGAAGATTATTAGCCTCAGTAGTCAGAAGAAACACCCAAATTAAAGCCACAGTCATTCTCTTCTTTCATCCAAACAAACCAATTCTTTAGACTTTTATCTCTCTGGTCCATCCTTCCATTTCAAGCTGATCATTGTTTTTACATCTCAGCTATGATTTGCAAACTTTAGTGCATCAAAGTTCATGTAAATGTCACATTTTTTTCTCTTTTGCTACTTCATGAAAAGAGAAAAACATCTAGAGGAAATTAACGGATCTCTTATGATCAGCTGGAGATAATTAAATATATTCCATTTCTGACTATTTTATAGACTTAATGGTAAGATATTATGAAAAATCAAGCCTTTATAAAGAATTTAGACATTGTATTTTTACATTTTTAACAGCCTAATTAGCAGAACAGCGATTTCTAACTGCACGCAGTCAACAAACACTAACCACACAGTGTTTTCAATGACTACTCTGTAACATAAATTAACTATTTTTAGCAGCCCTCGATGACTAAACTAACATTTAGCTTAACAATTCTTTCAGTCCTGCCTGCTTGTTTTGTTTCTTTGAGTTTTCCATTTTGACATTTTTCTTTCTTTTCCTTCCTTCTTCCTTGTTTTAACCATAACCCCGCCCACATATCTCATACTTGGTTTTGTCTCCGCCCTCCCTCCTCCTCCTCCTCCTCCTCCTCCTCCTCCTCCTCCTCCTCCTCCTCCACCACCCCTCTCTGCTGCTGTAGCCTCACAGGCTGGGAAAGCTTGCTGACCAGGTAGGGAACCACCCTCAATCCCTCTTCCCCCAACCACCACCACCTCCGCCTCCACCTCCACCCCACTGCTTGTCAGCACATCACTCATCAGCTGGCTTTAGATTCAAGTTTTTAGGGATTATTCTGAGTGTCCAGTCCTCCTGCAGGGTTGAACGGTGTCACAGATGACAGGAGCTGCAGTCAGTAAAGTTAGGGCCTGGTCACACAAGCGTTTAAGCCAAAAGTACAAAATAATGTACTGAAATCAAATCATTTAAACTGCAAAACGCTGTAAGCTAAAGTCAAAGTGTGTTCACTTTGCCCCAAGGGAAGTGTTTTGTTGTCCAGCCCAGATATAATAATAATAATGATAATAATAATAATAATCAACTTTATTTATAGAACACTTTTCAAAACAAAACGTTACTTATGTGGGATTTTTAGAGGGAAATTCATTGATAAACGATATGGTGGCCGATATAGTAAAAAAGTTTAGCTTGAATTAAAATTTGAATTAAAAAAATATCGGCATGCTCTTAAAATCATGGCTTAAGTCTTTTTTTTCAGGTTTTTTTAGAAAACACAAAAGCATCATGAGAAGATTATTTAGAGTCTAAATCATAATAATAATAATAATGTTCAAAGTCTGACTGACGATTATTTAGGAATGTGATGATGTTTAAGGATTTGTTATTTGCAATTTATTACATTGTCAGCCAATTCTATAAATGATAATTGAGAAAATAGATAAATAGGAATAAATCGAAAGCTACTTTCTATTTAGTTTCAGTCAATTATTAAAAGAAAATAAAAAATAAAAATTGCTAAAACCATTTATAAGTCACGGCAAGTAAAAATTTTTGGATTATGTATTGTGTTAAAAAAGATTTAATAAAGGCACATATTGGATATTGATGGACCAATATCAGCCATTAATACACAGTGCTTAACACATTTATAAGACCCCCTGTCATTTTCTGTTCAGAAATGCAAGTTAATAACTATAATCTGGCAATCTTTTTTTGTACATTTGAAAATTAATTGACAACAAAATGAATCATATTTTAGCATTAAAAATATAATTTGGGTTAAAGAGCTCCTACATACTGGTGTATTAACCATCACAAAACATCAAAAATGATTTTGGTAATTACCCATGCTGTTAATTATTAATTACTTTATTAATCACACAATGGGGAAATTCACCCTCTGCATTTAACCCATTTTTTTGACACACAAGTGAACACACCATGCAAGGAGCGAGCTGTGTGTGGGGGAGGTAAGGTGCCTTGCTCAAGGGCACTTCAGTCCTTGACCTGCCAGTCCTGGGTTTCGAACCGGCGACCCTCTAGGCCACGGACTGCCCATTTTGGACAGCTGTGGCATAAAGTGGTGGTCTAATAAATCTGTTAAGCACTGTATGTCAACCCATAAATCTATTGGGCTCTAGAACTAAAACACAGATAATAACTTCTCTGTGATCCATAATGTGGAGATGATGCTATCTGCCGTTTGTGCTCTTGGTGTTTGGGCTTCTGACTCCCAGCATGCCGCTGTGTGTCCGGTGGTGGGCTCTGTGTCCAGAACCCCTCTGAGGGAGAATGGGGGATGGAGGGATGGTGGAGGAAGAGAGAGGTCGGAGCGGGGGTCTTTACCACTTTCTTTCTCTTTTACTTGGTTTGAACACATTTAGGAGTAGTCAACACAGAACGAAGACATGTAGCTGATATCTTAGAGAAAAGGACTGCCCTACAAAGCCTAACTGCAGTAACTTGGTCAAAATTGAGTTATAACTAAAAATGAACTCCTTGATGTCTGTTTTATCTTGTGACAAAGTTTTAGATTTCTTTCAAAGAAATTATTATATAAAAGCCACAAAATCCAACTCAAAACCAAGCAGTAATTGCACTTATCACAATCTGCTTTGGATATATATATATACTAATTTAAACATAAAAATAGTAGAAATTATAAGTTTATTTGAAAGGGAAATTATTATCTAGATAGTGATGAAGTAAAAAAGTGAGATAAAATTATATTAAGACTAAAATATAACTTATTTTTGTAATATTAAGTCTAAAATACACACATCTTTGAATAGAATTGCTAAACACTTTTAAATACACTTATAACAAAATCAATTTGAAAATGTTTATTCACCAAAAACAAATATAAAAGCTGAAAAAAGACAACACTGTTGTTACTGCACTCTGTTTTTGCATTAACATTAGAATCTTTTACAGCAAAACCAGAGTGCAGTAACTACGTTTTGGGGTCAAAGGTCAAATAAATCATCATGATTTTTTTAGCATAAAAATGACATCATCAATACATGTAGAAATAAGTGTCATATCACTTATCTACATTTAACCAAATTGACTGGCCAGTTAAAAAACGGTAAAAAAACCCGTTGTTTTTCTCATTTTTACCCTTTGTGTAGTTACAGCAGTTAGACTGTTAGGCAGAATAAACCAGACAGGTCAAATCATATTTCATAGATTTTATATGTCTAGATATATATTTTCAGGGTTTTTATGCACTAAATTGTAAACTCCCATCACCCCTTTCTCCCATCTTTCTTTCCCCCTGGCTTGGTGTCACTTTTCCCTCTTTTCTTTCCTCTTATGATGATTTTTTGTGTTTGCATGTCGATCAAGTAGAATCAGATTTTTTGGATTATTTTCATATGACTTTATTATTTTGCGGATTTTACAAATATCATCCCACTGCTGTCGCTCCCACATTGATCTCCCCTCCATGTTGAAAGGTTTTTCTGGTATCTCAACTGAAACCCTCTGCTGTGGAGGGAAGCTTGTCCCTGTGAGCACTAATGCACGAGCAGTAGCATCCACCAGTAGGAGTAGAAGTAGAAGTAGTAGAAGGTGTTTTGTCACGCAGTTGTGCAATTGTTGTAGTTTTAATGAAAGCACACTGTGTGATCCTGTTGTTATTGGTGTTCCTCAGGGCACCTCAGGACCCGACCCCACCACTGTGTTTGTTGACATGAGAGCGTTGCGGCATGACAGGTGAGTCAAACAAACTATTCTTTTTCTGTTACTGAGAACTTGGAAACTAATGCGACTGGATGCTTTTTCCAGATTGAATAAGTCAAACAAAGATGAATCAGTCATTGCATCATTGTTTCAGTGTGGTTTACAAGATCTAACTTAACATAACATTCACTAGAAATGTCAAACTCGGAGCCTTCTGCATGAATATTTTCTTTTATATATGTTCTTGCACAAAGCAATAAGTAGAAAAAAAGCAAATCCTATGTAGGATTGATTGTGCATGATTACATGTAATCAGTGCAGATTTAAGGAGGCCTGTTCCTCCCAGAGACGCCACTTCTATCGGGTTCTTCTTCAGATCAATGCTTTTATTTTATTTTATTTTTAGTCTCTTGGGCATAAGTGTAATTATAGTTTTGTGCTCAAAATTCTTTGTAATTTCATCTCAAATGATGAAAAAAAGCAAATCCTATGTGGGATTCATGAAGCAGGAGCTAAAATATTCCTTGGGGAAAAACTCCCTTTTAAAATATTTACTAAAAATACATAGTGTGAACAACTTAAATTTGGTTTAAGGATTCTGAAAGCTAAAGAACTTGTGTTTTCAAAACAGCATAACGTACATATTTTCTATTAATAGATGATGATGAAAAATACATTTAACTACACTTCTCAAACATTCAGCCACCTTCAAAAACGATTTTTTTAAATTCAAAAACTTCACTGCAGACATTCAGAGTTAAAGGCCAAATAGTTAATTCTCAACGAAATATACAACCAAGTCAATCTCTAGAATATCTTGAAGAAATGTAACATTTTGCAACGATTTATATGGCCAAAATCTTCCCTCCTATTTTCTGGTAAACCCCTTCCATATTTTCTAAAAGATCAATTTCTCCTGGTTACAAAAGTGTTTTAAATTTGGTACGGTCCACTTCCATGATCTCATGCGGAGACGGTAAGAATGGAAGTCAATAGAGTTTATTCTCAAACAAGAATACACTATAGTTTATTTCCAGAATATCAACTAAAATGTTAATTATTTACAGCAATTTCTATAGCCCAAATCTTCCCTTCTACTTTCTGGTGAATCTCCAGTTTATTTTCTAAAATTATGCAGTTCGCCCCAGTCACAAAGGTGTCATGATTTTAAATCTGCACGAGAAAAGTCGCAGATTTACGAGAAAAAAACAACTTTTGTCTCCCAGATTCACCACTTTAACCCTTAATAGGGCACTCATTGAAATACTTGCAAATTCCAAATTTCCACCCTAGAGATTATTGAAGGATATTACGTACTGCCAGAATGTGTAAAAAAAAAAAAAAAAAAAAAGAAAATAATATTTTGAGAAAAAGGTTTACGAGATTAAAGTGGCAAATCTGCGAGAAATTTTTTTGCAGATTTATGAAATTTAAAGTGGTGAATCTGTGAGAAAAAAAGTTGTTTTTTTCCCACTTTTTTCTCGTAAATCTGCGACATTTTTTCTTGTAGATTTGCCACTTTGATCTAGTAAATTTGCAATTTTTGTCTTGAAATATTAAACTAACCTAACTGTCAGTGCTGTAAAAAGTTTGCTACAAAACCATTTTTTCTCAGGTTAGGGTGAAAAAAGTTCCTGGTTAAGCATTCTAAAAGACAGTTTAAAGTCTTAAATAAATTCATAAACGTAAATGCTGGAAGTGAAGCAGTTACAAGAACCACGTCACTACTGTAGTAACATAGTTCTGTGCATCAACTTTCACGTAATGTTACTTTTGTTTTCACATGGGATATGAACGGCGTTCTCCTGGGGGAAAGTCCTGCAACTTGTGCTTTCTGCCCCTATTCTGTGTCATTTATAATTACCATGGCCACTAGAGGGCGCCACTAACTCCAAATGTAAAGTGGGGGAGGGTTGGCGTATCATATGCACACCAAGGTTATAATAGTTTTGGATTTTCCATTAGTTTTAGTTTTAATTTTGTTGTGATTTTTTGTTTTCAAATTCAGTTAGTTTTAATTCGTTTTTAAAGTGAGTTTGCTAGTTTTAATTCGTTTTTATCTTTTGAAAAATGCTTAGTTTTAGTTTAGTTTTTATTGGTTTTAGTTTTTTTGTAATGGGGTATTTGTTGGGTGCCAGATTCAATAAGATCACAATAAATGTTTCCTTTATTTCCTTTGTCTGATCCATCTCAGCCCCAATAAGTTTATTAAGTCATAAAACCAGATAGATGAAATAGATTTCATATCAACCAAAAAGGTTTATGTATGAAAAAAGTTGACAAAGATGAAAATGAAGGACTTTTTCACTACATTTTAGTTAGTTTTAGTTGGTTTTGTAACCACAAAATAAAGTTTTAGTTCGTTATCGTTGTTTTTTTTAAAAATATAATTTTTATTTTTATTTCAGTTAATGTAAATGTTTTTTCAAGTCTAGTTTTCGTTATTTCGTTAGTTTCGTTAACTATAATAACCTTGATGCACGCAAAAATTGTATTTTGGCGTCTGCGTTGCATGTAACTTCGTACGATTATTACACACACTTTGTATGTGAAAATGATGTTATTTGTATATTAGTGATTATTAATACACAAGTATATATGTGATACAGAATTAGTAACAAATTAATAATATAATGAAAGTTTACTGTGTTAATACAAAAGTAGCTCTCTGGATTATTCAACACTTTTAAAATCAATAATCAGATGATATTTGAAGGTTTTTGGGGGTGGCTGCATGCCTGCTATCACTTTATGTTTTCTCGTATAAAACGTCATCCCACAATGGATCCATTAAATAACCAGTGTGCCCTGCATCCTGTGGGATTTGCAGCCTCTCGTGGGCAGCGTCAGTGAACGAGGAGAAGTTTGTGAAAGTGAAGCAGCGGCGTGTTTGTGAATGGAGAGCATGCAGCTCTGCAGACGCTGCCAGAATACATAAAGTGCTCAGCAGAGTCGTGCATTATTCCAGAGCACGACTTGTTCCACAGCTCAGAGGCATTCAGAGGCATCGCTCCTGGCTGATGGTGAAAAGTTTGAATATAATGAGACGCCGGAAAGTTTCCTCGAGACAAGATGACGATTTGAGGCACGTCAGCCCGACGCCCCGGCTGTCACCCTCACAGCCTCTAAAACACTTCCAGTCTGAGAAAGATGCACTTAAATCCCATCAAACCCAGTGTGAGTCACTTCTCATGCTGGCTGACACCATAAATAGCAACCCAGGGACTCTCCAGAATTTGTTTTGCCAGTTTTTTTCTTCCAGGGGAGAAATCTGACTTCATGAACCAAGCGGAGGTTTGGAAAAGTGCCGCGAGGGTTCAACATTAGTGTCAGATTTCATCTGTGAAGGTGGTGAAACTGTCACTTTCCAGGAGCAGAGATGGACAACAGCTGGGTGAAGATAAGCTGGATAGAGTTGTATTTAAATGCCTCCTGACAGGGTGGGCCGCAGGGATTAAAGGAACAATGCTGCCACCAGACAGTTTAAACATGTCAGGAGCTGTTCCCTAAAGTTTCCCAGTGCTGGATCAGAGGACAGGAAGCTGGAAGTTTCTCCAGACACAGATCATTATGGCCCTCAGCTGGCCTTCTCTCCACAGGAGTCACGGCGAGGCTGCTCCGTCCTGCTGAGTATAAATATAACTGCCAGTGTGCATGATTACATGTAATCAGTGCAGATTTAAGGAGGCCTGTTCCTCCCAGAGACGCTCTGTTCCTCCTTTATGATCCGAGACACCACTTCTATCTGGTTCTTCTTCAGATCAATACTTTTATTTTATTTTATTTTTAGTCTCTTGGACATAAGTGTAATTATAGTTTTGTGCTCGACATTCTTTGTCATTTCATCTCAAATTATGTATTTTCATCTGAAAGCATATTGGGTTCAATTTGGAAATCCAAAGCGACAAAATATGAAATACTTTATTCTGAGAAGAGAAAAACAATTATTGGTCTAATTGTCAGATATTGCACGCCGTGTCCTGTTTTAACCACAGAGACAAGGCAAACTATTTATATAGCACATTTCAGAACAAGGAAGTTCAAAAAGCTTTACATAAAACAATAAAAGCGTTGAGACAAAGTGCAAAAACATATTAAGGAAGGACATTTAAATGCACTTTAAAACATGTATTAAGGAGCCAGAAGACATTTAATGTGTCTTTATGTGGCCATTGAAGTTAAGGTTTCTGCATATACAGCGATATATTATTACAATTACTGGTCATGTATCATAGTTTCTTGTAATACTCAAAGTTATGATACAGTAAAATATATAACAGTGATTATAATGCCTTATAATAAATGTAGGTTTAGGGTTGGTATGAGGCTAACCCTAACACTGTAACATATTAAGTAAGTTTACAATGCATGATAAATGTCTGTAATGTCAATATTTATCAAGTTTTATGATACTCAGCCTTATTATTTATGATAAAGTGCTCTATAATGTGGCGTGATTATTGTTTTAAGGTAGTGTGAATCTATATGAGTGTTTATAATTGTAAATATACAGTGCTACAAGCAGATAAAGTATCTTACAGATGGTGTGGTCACCAAAAATACAACTATTTTACATAATAAAAGCAAATAAACCTTTTGATATATATTATATATACGGAGAAAGTATCACTGCTGGAAATGTTTTTTTTTTCCTCACTGTATTGTCTCTTATGTTTGCTTCTGTGTTTTTATTTCAAACAATCCTGTTTTCAGATGATCTTTTCTAAAGCTTGCGCTCTGTGTTTCTGTGCAGGGTGAGACTGGTGGAGAGGGGCTCTCCTCACAGCCTGCCTCTGATGGAGTCTGGGAAGGTCAGCTTTTGTTTTTCTTTTATTTCCCCTGTAGTTAAAATGTTCGAATGATTTAAATGTTGATGTTTGCTCTCTGAACAGATCCTGCCCGGGGTGCGAATCATCATCGCCAACCCAGAGACCAAGGGACCAATGGGAGAGTCACATCTGGGCGAGGTTGGTTCAAAAATATTTTTTTACTGTAATAACACTAATAGTTTCATACTTCCCTGTTCTGTCTGCAGAGAAGATGCCATTTCTGCTTTTAATTCACATTAATGACAGTTAGAGATGTTCCGATACCATTTTTCCCCTCCAGATACCGATTCCAATACTTGTGCTGTGGGTATCGGCCCATACCGAGTACCGATCTGATACCAGTATGTTATTAAAAAAAATATCATACTACACCTGCGTGACTGTGATATGATTATCATTGTGGTTATTGTGGTCATTAAGCGGCGAAATCCCACATTTTTGACAGCAGACAGGGGTTGGTCATCCAGGATAATAAATAATAGATAATAAATGCTTTGCGCTGTCGTCCTTCTTTTTCCCTTTTGTTCTAGAAAATTTGTCGTGCTCTTTAGGGTGACGCGTCTTCAGGTGTTTAATTAAATTGCTTGTGTTAAAATTAGCAACACTTATGCCACCCCTTGAGATTTTATCTTTGCACACGTTACATGTCCCAGTCTTACTGGGAGATTCCAGTGTGAAATATTGCCACACCGCCGACTGATAGTGCTACTT
The DNA here is from genome assembly GCF_030273125.1 of Centropristis striata. NCBI lineage: Eukaryota > Metazoa > Chordata > Actinopteri > Perciformes > Serranidae > Centropristis > Centropristis striata. Next base: position 23,488,651 of record NC_081527.1, on the reverse strand, counting down.
AGCTTAGCTCCAAGCCTCGTGTGTGTTTGTTGTGTCTGTTTTACATAATCGATCCTCGTCCCTCTAAAACAGCAGCTGTTTTAAGAGCTAATTTAATAAATTACGTGGTATCAGATCGGTGCCTGGACTCCAGTACTCGCCGATACCGATGCCAGCATTTTCGGCAGCATCGGAGCAATTTCCGATACTGGTATCGGAATCAGAACAACTCGAATGACAGCATCATTTAAATATACTAAAACTTAAATTTAAACATACACATAATATATGCAAAAGGAAATGATGAGATAAACATACATTTAAATAAAATAATGTAATACAAAACATGCCAAAAGTCAACATAAATAGATAGAAAGTGAAAATGTTAATTTACTTACTTTTATATATTGTACTGGTCCTTAAAAAAACACGTACTATGTGACATTAATGTGAGCAAACTGAGATCATCAGTTGTTCTTTGCTTGATGTTGGTACAACTTCTGATTAAAGTGATTTAAATGTAACAACAATAGTTTTACTCATTCGATAATTAGTTAATGAAATAATGCATAATTTGTTGGTGTTTGCTTCTTTCTTCTGTCATTAAAAACTATAAATCAATGGAAGATGACAGTTTCTTTTCTTTACTTTGTATTACTACTTTTACTTTTTTAAATACTTTGTATTTATGAATATTTTTTACATTATACAAAAAAAAAAAAACTAGAATAATAAACAAAAGGTCATGGGATGGTCAACAAATCAGGCAAATTTGCAAAATTAAAACTTAAAATTTTAAAGTAATCATGAAAAATCTGTGTGACTCATAGGTAAATAAATACACCATTTTCCCCACAGTTTCTTTTTTGACAATGTTGACTGTACTTAGGCCTTTTTGCTCGCAGCTAGCAAGATCTTTAACCCTTTGATGCACAACATGGTCTAAAGTGACCCGACAGAGTTTTTATGTTATATATCTTTGCAATAAATTAATTTCATCATTCAGTATTCCAGGTTTTCCACAATTAACTTGTTTCTGATCATCATACAACCTGATTTTTTGTTTTCATTTCTTACTTTTTGAATAAAAACCCTTTTTGTATCACTATGCCTCTAATGCACAAGATAGGTCAGATGACCCATATCCATTTTCAATTATCAGTTATTTCATGTATGGCTGAGTGTTTCTATTATAAATCTTTGAAATAAATGTATTGTATAATCCAAGTATTCAGTATAAGTACAGTACAAATTATTATTATTATTATTAGGGCCTCGGGGCAATCGCACCGAGCACTGGTCCCGTACAGCAATAGCTGTAGGGACCAGTGCTCGGGGCTTTGCAATCAATGTCAATATGTAAATGAGAATTGTCACCTGACCCCCTCGACCCCGGCGTGGATTCTTTTGTTTTTTTTCCTACAAACTTATTTTATACAAATATTTTTTTATTCTTTGCCCCGAGCACTACTGTTATACTGTGGATTTCTTCTTCTTCCTCTTGTGGACGCAATTTCGTCCCGCTACTAGTCCTACAACTTAAAGAGTTGCAGGACAAATTATATATCAAAACGTGCGGTTTGACCGGGATCGGTGTGCTATTACTTTTCTCTACAGAATACGAATGGGTGTGTATTGCACGGAATGTTCGTGTCAGAGTGTGTGATGTCATCGCTCAGAGTGTAGAGGGAGAGGTAAAATTGTCAAAAAATACATTTTAAAACTGCGCTCCAGGCCACAAATTTCACTCTACAGAAATAATTTATACATAGAAATGTAGGAAATTTGTCTTCTCACTCACAATCCTCTGGTAAAGCTGTCAGAGTTATAGTTTGGGCGTACGACGCAAAGATGTGCCACCAAAACCACCAACAGCCTCATTGGGTCCCATATTAAAAACGCAGGAAGATTTCGAAAAAATGGAAGATGGAACAGGTTTTTTAGATCGCTCTAACAAAGCTATTTTTTCATTTTTCTGAAAAAAAAAACCCATATGTAGACGTTCAGGAAGAACTCAGGACGCTCAAAGTGAAGTCGGATCAATGATAGGTATTATGGTTTTGCCAAAAATGCTTTCTGTTCGAGGCCAGAAATTCCAGTCCACGTCTGGCTGCTGTCACTCTTTCGGAACTTTAACAGGTGGTGTCAGTTAATTCAGTTGATTGCCTTGATCTGATTGCCTTTGATCTTTGATGTGATTACAGTTACAGATACACACACACACATGCGCGTAAGTGCGCACACTCCTCACACATGCATACACATGCTTCAAACACGCACACACGCACACACAAGTAACTTTGTGATTTTAATTACACACACAGGTAACTTTATGTGATTTTCGCTACACACACACACACACACACACACACACACACACACACACACACACACACAGGTAACTTTATGCGATTTTAATTACACACACACACAGGTAACTTTATGCGATTTTCGCTACACACACACACACACACACACACACAAATGCGCGCACACTCCTCCACATACATGTTTCTCTCTCTCACACACACACACACACACACACACACACACACACATTTTGAGGTTAAAGGGCATAGTTTGAAATCTCTGAAGAGTCTCATCATAGTGTACACACACCGGCAGTAGCCCCCGTGGCCCTTTCAAAATTTCCCCAGAGGAAATTTTCTAGTTATTATTATTATTATTATAGTATTAGGTCATTTAATTTTAAATCAAATTTGGATGAATGGGTCCTTTTTGACCCATGTGTGTAAACTTGATGTAATAATACCAAAACTATTTTTCTTCATAAAGTATGAAAGGAAAATGGATATAATGATCTGTTGTAATAAAAAAAAAATATTCTAATCATAAAATGAATTGATTTCAAAAGATAGAGCAAAGAAACACACAGCAGCATGAAATAACATGAGAAATGATTGTGGGTCATTTTTGACCATGTTGTGCATCAAAGGGTTAGGAGGTCGGCATCATCTCTACTGACACTGAACCCAGGGGTAAACATACCTGGGTCCTCTCCCAGGTCCTCTCTGAGTAGTGAACATGTGTTGTAACAGCTGAGTGTGTTTTTTTCAGATCTGGGTGCACAGCGGCCACAACGCCAGCGGTTACTTCACTGTGTACGGCGACGAGGCGCTGCAGTCGGACCACTTCAACTCCAGACTCAGCTTCGGAGACACACAGACCGTCTGGGCCCGGACCGGGTACCTGGGCTTCCTCCGCAGGACCGAGCTGACCGACGCCAGCGGAGGTGAGGAGGACCTGAGCTCAAACACTGACCTTGAGTTCTCATGTAACAGAGAAAGATTTAAGAGCTGCAGGAGGACTTTAACGCAGAAGGAATCTGTTAGTCTGGTTTCACTGGAGACTAACGTGATGGTTTAAGAGGGATTCTCCTCTGATGAGTACACGCTGCAGGTTTTCATTGTTTATATCTTTGTTATTGAAATCATTTTAGTTTATACACTGAATACTGTTAGTAAATCTGTTGTTTGTCCAAATTATCTCATTATCAGGCTTCGAAAATCAACATACATTTTGCCCTAAACATACAACTCCAATTCTAACAAACTTTAGATGTAAATAGAGAAAGATAAAGAAACAGAATGTATGAAGTTCAGAGTGTATATTTCTACAAAGAAATAATCAGTTTGAATATAAATATCTTATCTTTTAACTGTATTTAATTTAACGTTGGTCAAAAAGGATTTGCTAATCATAGCTTTTAGTTTTTATTTGTTTTTCACACAGTGTCCAAACTTATTATGTTTTTTTTCTGAATCGGTGTGGTTAATTGAGACCGTAATACCTTTAAATACCTGTAAATCTATAGTATACTATATTATGATCATTATTAAAATGTTTATTTGATTATATATTTAATAATATATCATATCATATTTAGGTCTATGATGATAACTACTTTTATTGTACAATATATTTCCCAAAAATAATAATAATTATTATTATTATTATTAAAAAAGCAAAATAATGCATAAAAAAAGATTAATAAAAAATCTATAATAATAATAATAATGCAATCAAATTATGTTAAAAGATGTAAATGATAATTTGATGCATAATAATGCAAAAACACTTTTTAAAATTCTTGTTATATTCATAGATTGGATTGTGAAAAAATATTAAAATCACACACAACCAAAGCTATGAATAGAATTGACTCTCCACAGTCTGTTTTAACATTTAACAAATGGCCTTTAAATTGCCTATAAATGAGGGTTATTGTAAAGTGTTACCAAGAAAAAAACAAATTACAATTAAAAAGTAGAACTGTAACAAAGTTATAATGCATGTGTGTGTGTGTGCGTGTGTGCGTGTGTGTGTGCAGAGCGCCATGACGCCCTGTACGTGGTGGGTGCTCTGGAGGAAGCCATGGAGCTCAGAGGGATGCGTTACCACCCCATCGACATCGAGACGTCCGTCATCAGGACACACAAGAGCATCACAGAGTGGTGAGACACCACGTCTCTAATCTAAGAGCAACATTACACCACCAGGGATTTATTCACATTCTGCACAAAACTTCACTTTGATTATGGAGGTCAAAGGGCAAGATCGCTGTGACCTCACTGAATACGATTTTTGTTACTGTTTGATACTGTTTTTTGGCCGTTTTTATCACATATTGTACTATAACATATAATTAGCTTTTTTAACTCATTCTACTCTATAAAGTTCTTTATACATTTTTTTCACATAGTATAGTATTACTGCGGTAAGTGCAATTACTGCTTGGTTTTGAGTTGGATTTTGTGGTTTTTATATAATTATTTCTCTGAAATAAAGCAAAATTTAAATCTAAAACTTTGTCACAAGATAAAACAGACATCAAGGAGTTCATTTTGAGTTATAACTCAATTTTGACCAAACATGTAGTTACTGCAGTTAGACTTTGTAGGGCAGCATAGTATGTGCTAAAAAATTTAATAAAAACATCCTCATGACATCATAGTATATAGTATGTGCTAAAAAATGTCGCAAAAAACACTGTGGTGTAGTCTTTGATGAAAACATCCTAAAGAATATCATCAGTATGACATAAAATGTTGCAGGAAACATTGTACTATACTATGTGAACATTTTTTATAAAATTATAAAAAAAACATTATAGTATATACTATGTGCTAGAAATGTCATAAAAATGTTGTAGTGTAGAATGTGTCTGGTTTGGGTATATATACTAATTTAAACATAAAAATAATATAGATTATACGTTTATTTGAAAGGTAAATTATAATCGAGATAGTGATGTAAAAAATACATAGTAAAAAAGTGAGATGAAATTATATTTACACTAACATATAACATTACTTTATAATATTAAGTCTAAAATACACAAATCTTTGAATAGAGTTGTTGAACACTTTTAAACACACTGATAACAAAAGCAATTTAAAAATAACATTTATTCACTGAAAACAAAATATAAAAGCTGAAAGAAGACAACAACATTGTAGTTACTGCACTTTTTTTGTGCATTACCATTAGAACCTTTTACAGCAATGCAGTAACTATGTTTTTGGGGTCAAAGGTCAAATAAATCATCATGATTTTTGAGCATAAAAATGACATCATCAATACATGTAGAAAGAAGTGTCATATCACTTATCTACATATAATCAATTTGGCTGGCCAGTTAAAAAACGGGAAAAAAGCTATTTTTAAAGCAATGTTTTTGCGTAGTTACTGCAGTTAGACTCTGTAGGGCAGTATAGTATGACTTTTTTGCAACATGTTTATCACTTACTACACAATAACATTTTTCAGCTCATTGTGTTTTCTCTGTATTACTGATGTGACTCCTTCTCGCTGTGTGCTCACAGCGCGGTGTTCACGTGGACCAACCTGCTGGTGGTGGTGGTGGAGCTGGACGGCTCTGAGCACGAGGCCCTGGACCTGGTCCCCCTGGTGACCAACGTGGTCCTGGAGGAGCACTACCTGATCGTGGGCGTGGTGGTGGTGGTCGACATCGGCGTCATCCCCATCAACTCCCGCGGCGAGAAGCAGCGCATGCACCTGCGCGACGGCTTCCTGGCCGACCAGCTGGACCCCATCTACGTGGCCTACAACATGTAGCGCCCCCCGGTGGTGGACACCAAGGTGGATGAAGGATTATTTAGGAAGATGCAAAGACGGTCGACTCCTGAGACTGAAGAGAATAAAACAGTGTCTCGGCAGCGCTAACCCCAGAGCTGCTGCAACTAGCTCCAAAATCAAGAGGTTCTGTTTAGGTTATTAGTGTTCAGGCTGTGGTTTTATTTTGGAGGAGGTGAGATTTGCACTCAGGCCTGACAGGAAGTGCAGCAACTTTCTCCCATTTGTGCCGTCTGTTTACTGAAAAGTGGCAATCATGTGTCCCGGAGGCGGAAGAGGACAATCGTTAACAAAGATTTAAAACTGCGTGTGACTCACTTTAATATTTTCCTGTTAAGTATTTGCTGAAGTCGCTTGTTTTTGTTTTTGTTTTCTCCATTTGTAATGTCCTTGGAAAAAGTTTAGGCTATTTTTTTGAAAAGGATATTTACACAAAAACAGAACAAACTGTGGCAAAAATGATATTTTACGATATCGAACGATTACAAAGAGTGAGATATGTTTTGATACGAGGCTGTCCTTATGAGGTACGACACATTTCTTTCATGCTAGTTGCTTGATTTGTTAGTTTTTGTAAGTGTTGCAATTATTTTTTATTCATTATTTCCTGAACAGTCCGTCCCATCTCAGCGGGAATCCGTGTGCTAATAGCTAACAGCTGCAGCCTTTAACTCTGTTTATTTTTCACTGCAAACATGCTTCGACATGAAGCGCAACAATACATAAATTCATATCATGTAAGTATGTACAAAAAGAAACTGATTTAATTTATTTTGTTTCTCTTTTAGAATTATATGACGAGACATTCAAGAATGTTTTGCTCTTGAATATTTGCTAATATAAAAAAAACCTAAAAAGCATTGTATTATCTGGGGTGAAACTCACTTGCGTCAAGCATATTACGGAAAAATAGAAATATATGATTATAGAATATATTAAAAGATGAGTAAAAGATTCACACCAGGCAGAAGCAGATCGAAATTATGCTTTTTTTCAGCTGCTTGTTGGGATCATGTGTTTCAATCAGAAAAAAACTTTGAGGAGTTTTATTCCACGTGAAGAGTTCTCAAACAAAACATCAACCTGACACATCAAATTTTGTCCCTCAAACATTGGAAAATATATTTTGACAAGTCATTCTTTTAAAATTAACCACATGTGTCCTTAAACTACAAATGATTCCCTCACATGTCAATTTTTTTGTGGGTAATTTACACAATAAATCAGCCAAATCTCTCTTTCTTATGAAGGGAAACAGCAAAACGTTAGTCATCTTTAATATCATGGATGTTTAATTTTTATTTAAAGTATTTCCTAAAATGTACCAGGGCTCTGTACTCTGTAACATAAAACTGTGAGGGAACATGAGGTGATCCTGGTACTTTGCTGCCCTCTAGTGGTGAGAAGGAGGAATTAAAACAACATTGTAGTTTCTAAAACAAGTTTGTTTTTGTTTTTGTAACTAGAGCTTCTAAAATTATCAGGATTAATCACTTCTGATCAAAACTGATATTTAAATGTAATTAACCCTCTGAACCCCACCATCCTGCCAAGTTTGAATCGATATTTTCTTTAAAAGATCGTCAAAAATACACCGTAACTGTAAAAACAGGCATTGTTGTCATAATTTGAACCTTCTGTTACACATTTTTCTGCAGAAAAAAACAGCAATGGAAGCATAAATATTGTCTAGCAAATACTGATTTATTTTCTTTAAATAATAATAAATGCATAGAGAGTCCCACAGTTCACCTGTTGGATAAGTATCAGGGGCTTTCCCAGTGGTAACCTTCGGAGAAAAATGTTTGAATTGAAAAGTATGTATGAGTCGTTATGGTCAAACTTTTAACTTTCCGACGGTCCTTTAACAGATCATTAAAAAAAGGAGCCCAAACAAGCTTAAAATGTATATTTCTGTCAGAATCACTTTATTCTACATGTGTCTTTTATACATGTCCATAAGTAGTGTTTGCACTAACCAGATCCTGTCAAAAACATTAAATTCTGCTCCTCAGAGACACTGTGAAGACATGATTGATTCTGCTGAGACCAACGGTCACGTGACAAATATTCACTGAAAATCTGTTTACACAGAGCAGAGAGGAGAGGACAGGAGAGGCTGTTTACACAGAGCAGAGAGGAGAGGACAGGAGAGGCTGGAAACATGATAATACTTCAATATGTGGAGACACAATTTTATTATTCCCAATATCCATGACACTTGGAAGAGTGTTTATATATAAACACATTTTTATTCCAATTTATAAAAAAATAATTTTTCAGAGAAATTCAACTTCAACTTTTTTTTTTAAATAATTTATGTCATTATAACTGTGCTATTCTGCACAAAGACATGTTTTCACTTCTAGCCATGGTTTTGCTGATTCCATAGAGCTGCAGGACTTATAGATTTTATACCATAAAAAGGTTTTGTTGGGGTTCAGAGGGTGAAACTGCACGCTGGAATAAAACTCCTGGTTTCAAACAGACCAACAGCAGCTCTGGTTACTTTAGGAATAACAGCGGTTCGACGGGCCGTTTACTGTAAATATCAGAGTCAGATCTTCATATTTTTACATGGACAGATCAATCAGGGCTCATACAGTGATGTCACGACAGGGAATGAAAGACTGAAAACAGGAAGCGGAGGGTGGCGGCGTTTTAAAAGGTCAGAGGTCACCGAGAATGTTCAACTTTCGACACACGAAAAGAGAAAAAAGCACTTTCTTCACAGTTTGTTTCTTTCTTTCTTTTATCAGCAAAATGTATGTCCTCCCCTCCCCAGTATGTTTTTTTTAAAGGTTTTAAAAATGTCTTATTTGAGTTGTCTTTCAATTAAATATTTCAACAATTTTGACAATAAAAATGTGGTCGTCTTTATTATTATTATTGCTGCACATTCAGTCATTTTGTTCAATAGACATTTTTTTCAACATGCTATAGTATGACTTTTTCCAGACTTTTGTACATACCGGTATACTAAAATGTTTTTCATATTATCTTTTAACGTATTATACTGTAACTATCATAAACATAGTATGTGTTTTAAGGCATTTTTGGACAAACCACAGAATGACCAATTTCTGACTTTTTTCCCCATATTTTTGGACATATTCTAAAACTGTTGTTTTAATAATATCTGTGGATGTGAAAATTCAATAGTATAATAATTGATCTCAGAGTATGCTGCCCTACAAAGCCTAACTACATTTTTGGTCGAAATTGAGGTATAACCAGAAATGAACTCCTTGATGTCTGTTTTATCTTGTGACAAAGTTTTAGATTTTAATTTTGCTTTATTTCAGAGAAATAATGGTATAAAAAATACAAAATTCAACTCAAAACCAAAGCAGAACGCAGTAATTGCACTCAGCACAGTCTGCTTTGACTGTGATACAGTGTAGCCTTGTATCATTGTGTTGAATAGTGAAGATAAGGTTAATAGAAATTATAAGTTTATTTAATAGGGACCTTATTAACTACATAGTGATTAAGTAAAAAAGTGATACAATTATTTTAAGATTAAATATAACATTACTTTATAAAATTAAGTCTAAAACACACAAATCTTCGAATAGAGTTGTTAAACACTTAAATACTAAATGTATAACAAAATCAATTGCTGTAAAAGGTTCTAATAGTAATGCAAAACCAGAGTGCACTAACTACATATTTGGGGTCAAAGGTCAAATAAATCGTCATGATTTTTTAGCATAAAAACTACATTGACAATTCATGTAGAAATAAGACTCATATCACTTATCTACATACATATGTCAAAATACTTGAAGAGGTCATGTTGCCTTATGCTGAAGAGGACATGTCCTTGGAATGGGTGTTTCGATAAGACAATGAGCCCAAACACACTAGTAAACCAGCAAAATCTTGGTTCCAAACCAACAACATTGATGTTATGGAGTGGACCTTAATCCAATGAGAGCTTGTGGGGTGACATCTAAAATGCTGTTTCTGGAGCAAACCCAAGAAATGTAAATGAATTGTGGAATGTTGTTAAAGAATCTTGGAGTGGAATAACAGCTGAAAGGTTCCACAAGATGTGAAGCAGTTATAAAAAACTGTGGTCATTCAACTAAATATTAGTTTAGTGATTCACAGGATTGCTAAATCTTAGAAACAAAAGTTTGTACAAAATAGTTTTGTGTTTGTAAAGTTAACGGCAGACACTGCTATTTTTTTGAACACACCCCTTTCAACTAATTGCCCAATTGCACAGCCTTAAGAGTGTGCTGGGTCTTGTTGGTTTTCTGAGAATCTACTGCACCTACTGGTACCTTGTTTACCATGTAGCAATAAAAAATATACTATTAATCTGGTTAGTCACATTGGACTGCTATTATTTTGAACACTACTGTACGTATATCCAAAGCAGACCGTGGTAAGTGCAATAACTGCTTGGTTTTGAGTTGGATTTTGTGGTTTTTATATAATTTATCTGAAATAAAGCAAAATTGAAACATTGTCACAAGATAAAATAGATATCAAGACGTTCATTTTTTGTTATAAGTCAATTTCAGCCAAAAATGTAGTTAGTGCAGTTAGACTCTGTAGGGAAGTATAGTCAACTATAACTTGTTCAGTCATCAGAAACACAAACTGGAAACACAGGAATTTGTTGATACATTTATTTCCTCCATGTTAGCACATAGAATATATTTATATACATATTGCTAGCTAAAGCATCAAAAAAAGAAAAATGTCAGGAGCATAGAAAATGTTAAGCCACAATTAATAGTTTACATATGGACAGAACAGAAGATGACCAACAGGAGGTGAGGACAAAGGAAACTTTACGCTGCTCTTATTCCAGTTATAAAGTACACAAATACTAAAGTATTCACACACTGTGGAATAAAAACAATGGAAAGTGGGTATGTGGGCGACAATCTGATCGATTTACTCACTTTTTCAAGCTGAAAACGGCTTCAAAAACTTGACTGAAGTTCCAGAAATTAAAAACCAACATCATTGTCATATTGCTTTACTCTGAGGAGTGCAACGGTCTTTTGCTTTACAGAAAAAAACTAAACGGAGCCGGAGAAACACACAACTTTACTCATGCAGTTAAAATAAACCAGATACAAACTGGAATGACATCAAAAAGTTCGCCAAAACTTTTCACACTGTTTTTTTTTGTTTGTTTTATGTAGTTTTTATTTTTAAAACGGCTGGATGGACGAATATAAAAACAGTGAAGGAAGAAAGACAGTGTGTAACATGAAACATGTCACCTTCAGCATCAGTTCCCTGGTTTGGTTTTCAACATGACATTTTGAAATATTCAGATAAATTGAAGCTGCAGTGTTTAAAAAATGGAAAAAGAAATAAAAAAATAACCAAACCAGAAACAGAAAGGTGCTGAAAGTGACGAAGCTGATATGATTAACGGTTGTACATTGTACAAAACTAGAACTGACAGTCATCCAGATCACTGCGGGCCAACACAGAAAAGAAACAACTGATTTTTATTATCTGTGAATCCATTTACAACGCACATATAATATAAAGGAGGAGAGATTTATTTACATGTAGTGCAATGATGACGATTAAATAAAAAAAAGGAAAAGAAAAGCCTGCAGAGGAGAACTGTGAGAACTCTTTCCAGAAAACAAAATTAAAATCATAATCTGCTGGAGAAGAAGAGAAGAGGTCAGACTGTACAATAACATGTTACATCTTTAAAGTGATACACTTAAATGAGTTTACAAAATAAGACTTCCAAGACGAGTGAGTGAGAAGCTTAAAGTCTGGAACAACAGTTACCGTAAATTCTCTAATAGTGGGCTCCTTTTAAAACAATAATATTCATAGAATTTGTATAAAATTTCCTGATCATATCCCATTAAAATAACAAAAAACAACAATCAATCCTTTTAACGTGTGAAGCATTTAACTTGAAAATAGGCTTTACCATGTGCTTATTTCATACATTTGATTAAATTATCAGAATTTCCAGATTGTGATACATATATGTATTTATATATATTTTTTTATTAAGATAATAATTCAACTATATTTTAGAATATTTAACCCACCAAGTGTGGATTGATCTGACACTGGAAATTGTCCAAAACCCAAAAGCTGTTCCAGCTAATTTAGGAGACTTTTTTTAAACTAAGATGTTGTTGGTTTTGGTCTTTCGTAATGGGATTTGTTGACAGTAATCAAAATATAATTTAATAACACAGGCTTTTATTAAACTCAACACTTCAAGTGCAAATTCCACAAAAAAGCCTTGAATATAAAAGGAAGTGTTTATATATTCTTTACTTCACACATGTTTTGAGTCTGTCTATGGTGAGTTTACACTGAAAGAAAAGGAAAACAGGAAGATTGTGAAAGTTAATTTCCAACATTTTTTTTTTTCAACTGATGAATTCAAGTAAAAACATGCAAAAAAATTCTCAAATGTGAGGACATTTCTCTGTTTTATATCGATGCAAACTGAACATCTTTTGGTGCTGAACAGTCAAAACTAAGAACTAGAAGACTTGAAAAACCTTTCCACAGTTTTCTGACATCAAACTAATAAAATAAAATGGTTGCAAAGATTAATCGATAGCTTAATTTGACACAGACGGTGGGAGGAGCTACTCTGGTGGTGCTTCATGAACGTCTCAGGAAAGAAAAAAATACTATAAAGTCTTAAAAATTAGCAAGTGCATTATAAAGTCACAACAGTAACCAATACTAGTAAAAAATATCAAATTTATTCAGTTAGTGTGTCGTACAGAATTGGGTCTACCAGCTGCAGGAAGATATCAGGATTAAAAAAAAGTATGAAATCTTTGAAAAACATTTTGTTTGTGTGCTCGCGTATTATTTCCTGTTTAACAGAAGAGTAACTTGATTTCTTGTATTTCAACTACAGAAAACACTTACATTGTATTACATATTGTATAAAATGAGAACATGGTGTGGAATTTGCACCTGAACTGATCACAACAACAACAAAAAGCTTTAAAACAGGATAAAATTAGTTTATATAAAAGTCTGGTTCCCTCTTTAGGTGAAAAAGGTCCTGCCCACTATGTGAGAACTTACGGTATTTTATTTGTCAGGTTAACAGCAGCACAAATTGATTAAATAGCAATCTGTGTGTAAAAAGAAGCGCTGCGTCTGTACAGAGTAACTTAATTATTTTCCTCCGTTCAGTCAATCTTCATAACTGAGGAAACAAACTTTAAAAGTGTCACACTTTTCAAAGGAAAACTCAGAAAACTGGCAATTTTATTGCCCCTTTACAAAAAAAAAGTCTTTCCAAGCACCATATTTATACACCATCGACACTCGACATCCAGCGCAGGAAAAAAACTATAGAAAAGAGTAATTTGATCATTCACATTTGCATAATGTTTTATATTGGTCCATCCGTCATCACTGCTTATTAAACACCAGCGAGCTTCTGGGATTTTTTTTTGTTTTACCGTAATGAACGAAAAAAAGACAACGTATGAAACTATCAACATGCATGTCGCCTTACTGGGTGAGAGTAAGAGGGTGAGAAAAGAAAATAAAAGAAAAAAAGAAGAGAGAAACAGGCACTGACAACCAACTACAGCATAAGCAGTGAAAAGAGTCACTTCAGGTTAAGAAAAGAAAAGAGGTTTTTGAGTGTACATCACTATAAAAAATGACACTGACGACGCTCGAGAAAATATACAGAATTATTTCAGTCGTAGGACGCAGGAGGAGGACTAGATCTTCTCAGGTAGGTTCAACAAAATTTCACGTTTTTTTTTTTTTGGCAATATTACAAGCATTTGGGTTGTTAAGAAAACCAAGTGTGCAAAAAAGTGGAAAAACCGTCAAATCATGGAACCTCTCTAAGATCCAGCTCAGGAAAGATTGCTCTACATTTTCCCCAATTTAGAACTAATTAAAAACTTTATTTGACTCATAAAAACTACAGTCAAGAGCCCCAAAATGTGCATAATAATATTATAATTATAATAATACATGGAAGATTTATTTTGTCGGCGTCTCTTAAGGCCGACCTCGTGACCCTGTTCCCAATAAGTGACTTGAGGACAATAAGAATTTAGGTAGAAATGATAAAAAAAGGTGCTATCCACCGCAATAGTTTCATGAAATAAAAAATATATTAACGTTGGTGAGCCATGTCGTCCACAAATCAATACAGTTTTTTGTAATTTTTTTTTAAATAGGTTTCTCTATGAAAGCGGAGCTAGTTGGATGCTGCGATAGTGCTTACGGTATGTTTTTATTTTTCTTGTAAGTTCGACGATGTGTATTTGTTGCATTTACAGTAAGAAAAGTGATTTTTTTTTCTTAAAAATTCAGGTAATAAAATGTATTCAGTCAACGCTCATCTGTTACTACACACTTAAATAACACATTCTCTGACACAAGCTCAAAATTAGCACTTCAGTAAAGAAAAAAAAAAATCTGAGAAGAAACCCAACACAACAAAAAAAAAAAAAAAAATCATACCATTCGAGCCATGCTCTGGAGCAATCTGTTCACGATTCAGAGGAGAGAATAAACAATAGAAATCAATACAATGGGTACATTAAATAATAGAAACAAAATGAAAACAAAAAAAGGGAACAAATTGCTCTTTTTCACGCAGAAAACGTTGAGTCCACAAAGTTTTCAGGAAGGCAAGTAGAGAAGCAGGAGGGAGGTGTGTGTGTGTGTGTGTGTGTGTGTGTGTGTGTGTGTGCGTGTGCGGTTCTGTGTGTGTGTGTGTGCTGAAGACACTGACTGACAGGAGGAGGAGAGGGGGAGAGCCAATGGCGTGCTGTGAAAGGGGCGGGGCTTGTTCATCTCTTCCTGCGGCAGGTTCGTTTGTGGTCGGCGTGCCAGTGCTCCTGCTGACACTTGATGGAGCAGTACGAGGTGTTCCAGCAGCAGTGATACATGGCCTCCTCCTCACAGTTATAACACTAGAACACAAGGACAAACACGTCAAACAAGGAGGAAGAACAGGAAAGACACCTTATCGCCTGTTACTATGGTCGCACAATCTAAAAAAAATGATTTGACACAGATGGTGGGAGGAGCTAATCTGGTGGTGCTTCATAAACATCGCAGAAAGGAAAAACTACGATAAAGTCTTAAAAATTAGCAACAGTAACCAATACTAGTAAAAAGTATTCGGGCTGGGCGATATATCAATATAAAAGATATCTCGATATATTTTCAAATGTGATATGAAATTAGACCATATCGCATATATCGATATAGTTCAATTTTTTTTCTTTCTTTATATATAAATGCTGCCCTTGCTAGGGTTTGTCATATTTAGTTATTTTGTAATGTTCGTTATTCTTTTTTATTTAAATATATTTATTTCAGAAAAAGACTGGCCTATTTTATTTCACCGGCTATTTTTTTATTTATGTTTGTTTTTTATTCAAATGTGCACTTTATGGAGCTCTGATTTTTTTTTTTTTTTTTTTTAAAGGTACTCCTGTTATACAGTATTTTTGTTCACTTAAATAAATGGGTTCAATTATCAACTCCTTGGGACATGTCATATTTGGCTTTGACTGAACATTTGCTCTCACTTTGTGATAAAAATATCAGGATATATATCGTATACCGATATTCAGCCTAAATATATCGATATATGACTTTTGGTCCATATCGCCCAGCCCTAAAAAGCATCACATTTATCCAGTTAGTGTGCCGTACAGAATTGGGTCTACCAGCTGCAGGAAGATATCAGGATAAAAAAAGTATAAAAATTTAAAAAACATTTTGTTTGTTTGCTTTTGTATTATTTCCTGTTTAACAGAAGAGTAACTTGATTTCTTGTATTTCAACTACAGAAAACATTTATTTTGGGGTTTTGAGAAATTGTCAAAGTTGGAAACTTTCCATCGGAATTTGCAGGAATTTATGAGAATTAACAGGAATAAACTGGGAATTTTAAAAACTGAAGGTTGGCCCTTAACAGGGAAGTTAAAAGTAGTTGGGGGAAAAATATTTAATTCATTTTTGAATGGATGGGTCGGGGAGGATGAGTCCTATTTAACTCAACGTTCATGTTTTTGTTGTTCAATAAGATAATTAAAACTTGATAAGGTTCTAATAAATCTGTTGAAATGTTTTTAGTTGTATTATTTTGCAGGATGTCTGCTTATGACAAAACAAAAAGCTTATATTTATGTTTGGATGTGATACAGTTCATTTAAATGACCCCCAACTTCCAGTTAATTCCCATTAATTCCCATAATTCCCATGGAAAGTTTCTGGAAATTTATCACAAATTTTAAACAATATTATTGTAATTTTAAGACCAACTTATGCCGCTGATATAATGATGACATTACAGGATTATAATGCAAGTACACCCTTTCAAATAGCAATTAACTAACACATGAATGTAAAAAAAATATTAAAAACTAATGAATAAATGGAAGAAGAGAGCAGAAATTATGTTTAACTTCTGTTCATTTGCATTGTGTGAATGTTTCCCCATTGAAATGGTTCAAACATTGAGACATATTTGGTGTAGAACTCACCCACTGCTTCTTCTTGGTCTGGGAGATGAGCTGTTTGTGTTGGGCCACCACCTTCTTCACCTCCTCCACCAGCTCCTCTTTACACTTCTCCTTCACCTGCTTACACTTCCTCTCCATCTCCGCCTGAGCTCCGGCCACCGCCTTACTGACCGCCTGGCGCTTCTCCTCCTCCATCTCTGCACGAAGCTGAAGGGACAGAAACATTTAAAAAAAATGTAAAAGTGAGACACACTCACGGATGCACAACTTTCTTTCTCAATCCTTAATCTCGTTTGGCTCTCAGCAGAGGTGCTCGCACTTTTCCTTCCTCTCTCCCTCCCTGTGTTTTTTTCCTGCTTCGCTCCACTCGTCTCGTCTTCCGTCTTACACTTTTGGAAGACTCTCTCGACGCTGCTCTCAAAAAACTAAAAATCATGGATTTGATCAACCGGTCTCAAACGCAATTGACACCATCTTCTCGACGAGAAGCCTGGGCTCTGGGCTTCCTGCCCTGCTGGGATGTTTGCGCCTGGCGGCTCTCTCCGTGGAGGACATAGAAGATCTCTATCTATTCGGGACCTTGATAACAGGGCTTTTGCTGATTGGATTAGGCTTTGCTCTGGTTTATAGAGATACACAGAGAATGGTGACACCTGTCCAAAACCCCTTAAGGCTGCCCGTGATGATTGATACAATGGGCAGAGCTGTCGAAACTCAGACTGTGGTCACAAACTGCACCGTGGATAAAATCTTATCTTATGTAAGAAATATAAAATCAGGGCCATAAGATAGATTATAAAATCTATTTTATGGCCCTGAAAAAGCGACTGGATTGATCCGGAGACCGGCATGGACATTATCGAGAGGATGAGTAGCAGTAGCCACTTTCGCCTACAGCCCAAATTCCAATCTTATCTGGCCTCCCCAAACAGCCCCTGGCTTCAAGGCTGTTCACCTCTGTCATATTGTTTGTGTGTGTTTTATACGTTTTGGACAGGTTCATGGCAAATTTCGTTGTACTACCCTGTGCAATGACAATAAAGGCTTTCTGATTCTGAAACACAGGCACCTTCTCCAGAGCCTCCCTGACGACCCGCTCCGTTTCCCTCTTGTTGTCGGCCTTCATCATCTCCTTGACCTCGTTGAACACCTTGGTGTACTTCTCGTGGCACATGTTCTGGCACGCGCCGTCGCTGTTGGTCTGTGTGCCGCGGTGCAGCGTGCGTGGCGACCCTCCGTTGGCTTTCTTGGTCTGCGTGGACACCGACAGCTTTTCAGGCTGCAGCGGCGCCGAGGACACCGGGATCTCCTGGCTGGAGCTGACCGCTTCCATCTCAGGCTCCGGGTCCTGGTGGAGAGACGAGGGAGTATGAAAGAAAGACACATTTTTAGGTGAAAACCTCAACCTACAGTTCACGGCTTTCCACAAACTGTAACAACAGAAATTATTGTCAGATTTTCATATTTTCGGTGACTGCTTTCATCAGGAAAAGTAACCAAATCTAAGCTTATTCTACATGTTCTATTTAAATAATAATAATAAATTGTTTGTACCAACAAGATCAAGTTTTTAACAGGAGAAATTATACCAATTCTTCAACTAATTGATAAATCGGGAAAAATCTGCATGTTACCTCCAGATGAACTAAATCAGCCACAGTACGCCGAGCACACTCTACTTTAATATATATAATATATATATAAATCTTGCCTTCTCCTAGTAGATAAGAAAATACTCTAGGAGACAATAACTTCATCCAGCTAGTAATAAATATTTTGTGTGTCGCCACAGTGTGATTTTTGCAGATTAACTTACACTGGCTTCTTCTTTGGGTTCGACCATTTGAGATCGACGGCTTTTCTTTGCCTTGGGCTCCAGGCTGCCTTTGAGCTGGAAAAAGGAAAAAGAACGAAATATTACAAAATAAACTTGAAATAATATGTTGAAAGAGTCTGAAATGTGTTCCTTTCTTGTTCCAATACATGCTGAGAAAGCTGTTGGGAAATTAACTTGAAGCATTTAAAATACATATTTAGAATTCTGCCTGAAAGCTAAAAACATAGTTTTAGTTACAGTTACAAAAGCTTTTAAGTATGTGGGGTTTTTGCTGTAAAGTAGAGCTCATTGTTGATGGCAAAACAAAAAAACAATCAGTTATTTTGGTCCATTTCGAGATCACGCTTACTTATTGATTTTATTACTTAATGCATCAAACATGAATTGATCTTCTTTATTTTTATGTAATTTAACAAAATGTATATACATTATATATTACAGTTATTAATATTTATAACTAATAATATACACGTTTAAACAGAGGATTTTCTTGAACTTATATATTTATGGCGGGAATGCCCGGTGAAAACTCCAGTTCTGATCATTTTTTCCCCCTAAATATATATATAATAAAACTATATTTTTACCTCTATGGAGTCTTGGGCTATTTTGTCCATTTTTGAATCCTTTTCATCCTGCCTAAAATGTTTAAATGTCGTGTTGGTATATTTTTTTCAGCACAACCTCACCTATATCACCTAATAATAATAATAATAATATATCTTTTATTGTGTCTTTCTTAGTTATTTTATGTATTTTTTGGTAATTTTGTGTCTCTTTTAGTCATTTTGTGTCTTCTGTGATTTTTTTGGGTCATTTTGTCTACTCATTTTGTGTCTTGTGGATTTTTTGTGTCTTTTTTGGTCATTTTGATCATTTTGTGTCTTTTTTAGTCCTTTAGTCCAACATAAAATGTAATTTTGAATATTTTTTTTTTACTTTCAAAACACTATCAAGCTCAATAAAGTTTTAATTTTAAATGTTGCAAATGTGACCAAATGTGTCAAATCTAACATATAAGATGGTTACATCCAGTTCTATGGTTTTATACTAAATATATTTGAGCTTGTCTCCAGTTTTACTTGGTATATCATCTTCAAACTGAAACTGGCCTCATGGAGTTTACAGCCAGAACTTTAGAGGTAAATTTACAGTAGGGCTCCACGCTGCTTTGTTTTCTAGTCTGGATGTCATCAAGAAGTCATGATTTGGGGTTTTTGGTGAATCCAGAGGGTTAAACAAAAGAATGTGAATACCATAACATGATGATGTTGCAAGGCAGCCACCAGGTGGCACTATTTGCTGTATTTATGTCTTCAGTGTTTCACCTGATAGTTTAACTGATGAATGTGTCTCATATTTGGTACTTTTATCAGTTTTCTCTGGAGCTTCATTGGATGAATCTGATTCAAACAAGTTTCACACAGAACTACCTGTTGAACTGGTGTTAGTGTTTCGGTTCAAGTCTTCAGCAGAATCATGTTTATATGAACAGATCTGACACGAGACGCAGAGCCTCAGAGGAAGTGAAAAGGTGTGATGTTTATGTGTTGTGTGAGCAAGAGATGCGGTTTGTAGTATCACAAGCTGTTTAAGAAGTAGCTGTGGAGAAAAAAAACTAAACAAGAACACTGAAAGACAGGAATATACTCATAAACACAAAGTCTTCTATGATTTTTCTATTCTGTTTCAACAATTCTTAACTTCTAATAGGGCTGCATGATTATGGCCAAAATGATAATCACGATTATTTTGATCAATATTGTAATCACGATTATTAATCACGATTATTCATCATGTTATGGGAAACATCTGTATATTTATTGCACTACTTTTAAACAAACAATAGGAACAGTTTTTAGTGTCCGGTGCTTGTTGTAAACAAACAGAGATCACTAAGTGAACACCTCCTGCAGCAGCAGCAGCACATACACACTGTACTGATACACAGCTAACTGTTAGCCTGTTAGCAGATGCACACTGTACTGCTACACAGCTAACTGTTAGCCTATTAGCAACTTGCAGACTGGACCCTGAGGGGTTAACATCCCCTCCGGCTCTGCAGCTGGGAGAGACTGCTGCAGGAAGACTGTGCCGCTTCGACTCGTTCCTACTTATCATTAAGAAGAGTAAGAAGGAGTCTCACCAGAAAAAGTCACTGGATTTGTCACCAGTTGCTTTTTTGAAAAATAGTCGCTAAGGGGGTCTGAAAAGTCGCTAAATATAGCAACAAAGTTGCTAAGTTGGCGACGCTGCTTTGCCGGCTTTTACAAATGGCGCGTGTTGTTGTGTACTGGCGTAGAGCTCTGCCCCCTGGTGGTTGGTGGACTACTGGTGTAGAAAGTTCTTGATAGATATGCAGGAGAGCCGTATTTTAAATGGAAATATCACCGACGATCAGGTTAATTTAATCGTGTCGGCCAAAATCGTGATCACGATTAAAATTTGATTAATTATGCAGCCCTAACTTCTATCACATTGACTTGATTAATTGCATTGCACAAACATTACAAACTAGAGTTAGACAGAAAACAACAAGGACTTACACACTTTCACTTTTAACAGGAGTATAAAGCAAATACTGTTGGTGCAGTTTAAGTCATTTTAAAAGAAAGCTAAGAAAGCTAAGCTAAGTTAAGAAAGCTTTTGAATATACGCATTTTGCTCAATGGAGATTATTTTGGTTAATATAGAGATTAACTCAGAAGACGACCCGCTCTACCAACTGAGCCACAGCTGTCCGCTGTGTTGTCGAGCATCGCTAGTAAAACTGAGCAAAACAAGAACCAGAACAATATTAGAAAGTGAAGTGACACTTACATGTCGGACCTGCTCGTTGCTGGTGGAGGAGATGCTGGACTCGGCTTCGTCCGTCCGCTCCAGTCTGTCCGTCCTCCCGCTGCCCTCCTGCTGCTGCTGCTGCCGGCTCTGGTTCTGGCTCTGGCTCTGGCTCTGACTCTGGCTTTGACTCTGACTCTGGCTTTGACTCTGGTTCTGGCTCTGCTGCAGCTGCTGCTGTGTAGCCATGTTGCTTTCCTCCATCTTTGTTTTCCAGAAGCGTCCTTCCCTCAGGAAGCGCTGGTAGACCTCCAGCTCCTCGCATGCCTTCTTCCAGCCGTTGCTGCGCTTCACCTGCAGCTGCTGGACGCTCACCTTGATGTCCTGGATGTTGTCCGAGGGGATCCACGCTCTGCAGAGGACACGAGAGGGAAAAGGTGCTCGACATTTACCAAACACCTGTTTCAGGTTTCAGTCCATTACATTAGTGTTTCAGTTCATTTTGGATGACCTGTTTTATTTTAACCTCTCATCATTTACACAGAGCAGACCTTGTTGTGTACAAGAAGATGGGGAGTGTGTTTAGTTGCTTGAATAAAATGCTAGAAATTACCAGATTTGCTGAAGCTTTGTTTTGGTTACTTTTTCTTTCTGTCAAAATCACTTAATTCTACATGTAAAAAAAAATTAACTCATATTATGTGGAGAAAAGTAATAGCACACCGATCCCGATCAAACCGCACGTTTTGATATATAATTTGTCCTGCAACTCTTTAAGTTGTAGGACTAGTAGCGGGACGAAATTGCGTCCGGAAGAGGAAGAAGAAAAAATCCACAGTATAACAGTAGTGCTCGGTGCGATTGCCCAGTGGCCCTAATAATAATAATAATAATAATAATAATAACAATAATAACAATAATAATAGGTACAGAGGAAGTCTCAGCCTGAGGTGCTGATAACCAGTCAAGACGAACAGAAGAGAAAAGATTCTGGGTCTGGCATGTGGTGTGCGGGCCTCACCTCTGGTGCTGGTGGCCAAAGAAACGTACGTCCACCTGGTTTTCTTCCCTCTGAAGGACTTTGGCCGGCCAGTAGCCGAATCCTTTCATCTTGGCCCACACCAAGTCGTGGCTGGGGCTCTGCCGAGGAAACACACACATACCCACACACAAACTTAATTGACCAAAAACCCAGAAGTGCGTCTCTAACAAGCAAACTCAGCCAAGGTTCACTTTGTGGTGACTTTAATGCAAAAATGACATTTAACATGGCAAGACTACTTATTTGGTTCTTCTTATTCTTGTGCAACACATTTTTAAAGTATGCTATGCATGTAATGTTTGGTGACTGTGACATCATTTACATCACATATTAACCCATTGAAGCCTGGAAAGCGTTTAGGTCGTTTTGTAGTATTTTGTATAAGCTCTCAAATACTTTTTGAATTTCATTTCTATCTGCTACAGAGGCTGAAAAATCTATTATTTAGTAGAAGAGTTCACACTTTTTTTCTCCAGAATTTTTCCAGAATTTCCAGAAAATTAGAGGCCTATTTTAAAATCGCCCCGAGGTTTTTCAGGCCTCAATGGGTTAACCCACTTAAGGCGGGAAAGCATTACTGCATTTCGACCATTAAAGCCGGGAAAGCGGTGCCATTTATCTTATACCCTTGTTTTGTTTGTCTCATGTCAAAAACTCTGTCAAAAAAACAAAACATGTATTGTTCTGTGTAGCTCCACCAATTATCTCTAATTTGTATATATAATTTGCATATATTTTTCTGTTATGAAAACAATAAAAATAAATACACAAAAAAAAAAAGCCGGGAAAGCGGATACGTCGTTTTGTAGTTTCAGTGCATCAGAATATATGTGGGAGTGGTGCAATGCAAAACGTTGATTTTTTAAAAAACTTTATTGAAGGTTTGGAGAAATAAACTCAACTTCTTATGAAAACCACATGTATAAGCTCTCAAATACTTTTTGAATTTCATTTCTATCTGCTACATAGGCTGAAAAATCTATTATTTAGTAGACGGTGACACTTCTGTTGAATTTCCAGAACAACTTCAGGTTTTAGGGGGTTATTATAAAATCGCCCAGAGGTTTTACAGGCATTTTTTCCAGGCGTTTCAGGCCTAAATGGGTTAAGTTGTAAATTATGTCAGTTTCACAGAGCTTTATAAATAAATAAATAAATAAAAATAATTTCATCTTACATCTGCTACCAATAATTATAGCTGTATAAATGTAATGCTTCTGCTGTTGAAGAAACAAAAAGACATTTAAGATAAAACTGTGTTGCAGCATGTGTTAGTAAAGAGTTGTCTGGTCCTGAGAAGCTTCAGTTGAGCCAGATGAGAGCAGGTTTGTTTGTACTCACACAGGGGTAACAGAACCAGTTGTCTGGCCGGGCGTTCGACAGGTAGAAACAGTTCTTACACAACAACAACTCATTCAACTGGGAGAGGAAAGATACAAGAAGAGAGACGGGATGAAGGGGAAACGACGGAGAAGGGAAAGAAAGAAACGTTAAAATGCACAAAAACTTAGTTTTTTACATTTTTGTTGAATCCAGATTTGTTCAAAAAGTTCTTAAAAGGAGACTCATACTAATAAGCTCTTAGAATTAAAATACATTTCTGCTGTGAACTGTGAGAGGTAAATAAAATAAAACAATGGCACCTCGTGGCATGTGTCGCTGAAGAGCAGCCGTGCGATTTCCGCTTGGTCGCTGTGAACTGCAACAAAGGAATCAACAAGAAAGTCAGCAAGAAACAAGTTTAAAGTCTATTTAAATCAAGAGTATATAAGTATATAAAAAAAGAGCAAAATCCTGAAAAATACATTTTTCAGTGGTGATTTTCTTGTTTCTGCTTAAGCATTTCATGCAGTGTACAAATTGCATCTTAATTTATATTTTCATCATTAAACATTGATAACTGCAGCAAAAGCTACATAACATGATGTATGTGTTTGTGTTTGTCCAACATATAATATTGGATTGATTTTAGTAACTTTAATGTATTTGAAGTGTGCACTGTGCAGCTTTATTATCAAGAAGATAAAAGCATCTGATGTGGAATCAAATCCAGGGCAAAAAACACATCCCTACTGTAATAGCAAAACATGTGGTAAAAAACCTGGATGTCCTTATAAATAACAATCTAAATTTTAGCAGTCACATTAAATCAGTCACAAAATCAGCATACTTCCATCTTAAAAACATTAACAAACTTAGAGCATATATGTCAAAAGAGGATCTGGAAAAAATCATACATGCTTTTGTCACTAGTAGGACTGATTATTGCAATGTGCTTTTCATAGGACTTCCCAAAAAAGTTTGAAACCACTTCAAATGATCAGTGCAGCCAGGGTCCTCACTAAAACAAAAAGGAGAGATCACATCACCCCGATCTTAAAGTCCCTGCACTGGCTCCCAATTAGCTACAGAACTGATTTTAAAGCACATCTGCTTGTTTTTAAGTCTTTGAAGGGGGCGGGGCCAAACTACTTACATGACATGTTTAAACAGCATTCCCAAACAAGGTCCCTTAGATCAGTGGTTCTCAGCCTTTTTGAGTCAGGACCCCAGTTTAAAATGCATGTCCACGACCCCCTGTGGTAAAGCAACAATGTGCC